>NC_053028.1:443524512-443659613 GCF_003073215.2 Triticum urartu | reverse complement strand
AAATGAACTCGGCTGTTCGGTTTGCGAAATTCTACGATTTTCCAAATTACTCTTTAACCATAGGGAATTAGAGAAAACTTTCAACATATGGAAGGAGCGGTTTTGCAGTAGCTTTCCAATGCCATATTATTTGCCTCATTCCGATAAACGGTTTAAAAATGTGATCGAAAATACGATTCATGTTTTTTGTATGAAGAAAAAACGGTTTTCAAAACTGCTCTAAAACCGCTTACATTTTGCCAAAAATTTAACTTGGGTCATGATAGTGATGTCCATAGCTTTCCAAAGGTATATCGCAAGCCCCATTTGGACACCTTTTAGCTGAAGTTCAACCTAGTACTCAGGGAAGGTCAGGCGCGTTATTCGGGAAGTTCATGTTGTGATCAGAATATTATTCTGATCCCGTGATCAGAATAGTGTTTATGTATATATATATATGATACTAGTGTATGATACTACCTTTAATTATAGTGCATAGTATAATAGAGTATTATCATAGATGATCATATTTATTGCCATGCATGACACAAATTAGCATCGCATTTAACATGATACAATATCTACCTATATGTTACTCTAACCCTCTGTATCTTATTTAATTCTTTGCCACATCAGCATACTTGCTATTTTCGAGTGCATGATGTCAGCTATGATACCACCACTATGGCCAGCCTTATAGTGAGGAGTATCATATACTATAGTATCATGCATATGATACTAGTATATGATACTACGTATGTACCTTCATAGTGCATATAGTAATATAGAGTAGTATCATAGATGACCATATTTATGGCCATGCATGACACAAAGTAGTATAGCATATTTATTATGTTACGGTATCTACCTATGTTACTTCTTTCCCACATCATCATATTTTCTATTCCCGAGTGCATGATACCGGCTATGATACCCCCACTATGGCCATCCTAAGTCTCGTCGTAATGGGAGTACCATAACCGGTATCATGCATGCAAACTAGACTTTTTGGATGATGTAGTGGCACACAGTTAAATGTGGAAAGAGAGGGTGTGGTATCATATCATAATACCGTATCATATTAAATGTTGTACTACTTTGTGTCATGCATGGCAATTAATAAGGTAACCTAAGATACTAACTTATGATACTATGCACGCATTACGGAGGTAGTATCATATACTATAGTATCATATGCATGCTACTAGTATATGATAAGGCTGGTTGTAAGACTACCCACGGTGGGGGGTAACATAGGTGGTAAAATCACACATCTCTAGGAAAAATAGATGATGTGGTAAGTAATTAATGAGGAAAGAGAGTCATGTGGTAACATAGCTAGTTACTGTAACATCACACATACCAAGACAAGATGAGTCTACAACCTAATAAATGAAGTGTTGCATGACACCACACATATATTACTCCCCACTATAGAGGTAGTAACATAGACTAGTAACATATGCATGTTACTAGTCTAAGTTACTATACCCATTGTGACTAGTCTAAGGCCCCTCCCAATGCTCCACCTTGTAGTACAGGTGCTAAGGCCGCCATGTAGGCAAAAAATCTGATGTGGCAAGGTAATTAAGAGGAGAGAGATGAGTGTGGTGACCCTAGGAAGAAACAATGCCAAGCACGAGAACCTAGGCAAAACATTTAAATGGAAGAATCCCACCAATGCATGAAGAACTTTAGTTGCAAAATCATTAAATGGAGGATACTTAGCACCAACAAGTTAAGCACCTATGCATTGGGGTCTTTAGGTTGCTAAAGTATTTAATATGCTTAGCACCTCATGTAAGCACCAACGCATTGGAAGCAGCCTAATGGAGAGTATCATATACTAGTATCATGCATATGATATACTACCTCTGTAATGCGCGCATAGTATCATAAGTTAGTATCATGTAGTATTTTATTTATTGTCATGCGCATGACACATAGTAGCATAGCATTTATTATGATACGTTATCATGATATGATACTTAACCCTCTCTTTCTCCATTTAATTCTATGGCAGCTTATCAAAATTGCCTAGTTGGCATGCATGATACTAGCTACAATACTCCCATTATGATCAGCCTAGCAAAGAAGGTGTGCAAATCATATGTGCGTCGCTTTGTGAGTTTTTATCCATTTGTTCAATATTTAAGACATTTTTTGAGTTTAACATGCATTCTGTGCATAAAAATAAAATTACAACCAGAACTGCATGTGCTGTCGAAAGGGGTGAGGGTCGTCGTTCGATCAAGGAGCATCCAACGGTGTAAACGTACAATCCGTGGGGTTTGGGTTCTGGCCAATGAGAATGCACGACTCAGATCGCGCGCGTGCCAGGGAGCATTAGCCACGATTTGGTAGGCACACGGCTTTTGTGAGTGAACCATGTGCTATTTGAAAACATTTACATGAACCGGAACTGCTTGTGTTGTTGAAAGGGATGATGATCGTTGTTCAATCAAGCAGCATCCAACGGTGCAGACGTACGATCCGTAGGGATTGGGTTCTGGCCAATCAGAAAGCATGACTCAGATCATGGGCAGGGTTTGGTTGGCACACGGCGTTCATCAACGAACCGTGTGCTATTCGCAAACCAGATTGCATATTTTTGTTCACACATACTGTAGTGAGATCAATTGATTGTGCTACCTCTATGATATAATAATAATAATAAATAGTTCATATTCATTGCCTGAGCTGACAGCATATCAAGGTCAACATATTAACTGTTCTTACATCAACAGAAAACCAAGCATAACTCACAAATTCAGTACATGCAACAGTTCTAAATTGAATGAATTAAGTTGCAGGGTAGGCATCAATACTAGTCTTATGGCTTAATTCCCATGTACATGGGGGAACTGGGATCATTACATTGACCCCAAATGAACTTGGGTTTTTTGATGATTTTACGCTACTCTGTTACACAGGTGTGTGATCCCTTGGATGGCAACTCGGCAAATTCATCGTACTTGTCCTCATCGGCAACATCATCGACACCCAGTACCCTCTTGTTCCCATGCATCACTACATGACAGTTCTTATGCAAGGGGTCTTCCGCAAAGAAAATCTGGGTAGCATTGCTGGCAAGAATGAACGGGTCCGCGTGATATTCCACTATTGTCCTATTAACACAGGTCTTCCTGTAATCATCAACCTTTACATGACCAAGAAGGAATCCATGCACACCTGAATAATGCCACTTTAACTTTCACATAGTCAAGCTCCCAAATCTCTTTGATAGTTCCATAGTATACCCTTTTATCAGCTTCATCTACAGTCATGCATTCTATTCGAACAGCGTTGTTCTTATATGAGGTCTCCTGATCACGTTCCTCAGTGTAGAACGTGTATCCATTTATGTCATATGCTTGGTATGTCAACACTGTAGGTGATGGCTTTTGTGACAACCATGTAGCAATGTCATCGATGGATCCTTGTGCCAAACGATTCTTCAGCCATTCGAAGTTCTTAGTGTGCTCCTTCATCTCCACATCTGATGAAGGCACCATTGGTAAGAAGCTTTGGCGTATCTTCGCCAAGTGTTCTGATACATCCATTTTGCATCATGCTTTTATATCAATATTTATTGCATTATGGGCTGTTATTTCACATTATGTCACAATACTTATGGCTATTCTCTCTTATTTTACAAGGTTTACATAAGGAGGGAGAATGCCGGCAGCTGGAATTCTGGGCTGGAAAAGGAGCAAATATTAGAGACCTATTCTGCACAACTCCAAAATTCCTGAAACTCCACGGAACACCTTATAATAAATAATGAAAAATCCTCACCAAAGATGAAGACCAGGGGCCCACACCCTTCTCACGAGGGTGGGGGGCGCCCCCCCTAGGGCGCGCCCCCTACCTCGTGGGCCCCCTGGTGGCTCTCCGATGACCATCTTCTCCTATATGAAGTCTTTCGTTGAGAAAAAAATAAGAAGCAACCTTTCGGGACGAAACTCCGCCGCCACGAGGCGGAACCTTGGCGGATCCAATCTAGAGCTCCGGTAGAGCTGTCCTGCTGGGGAAACTTCCCTCCCGGAGGGGGAAATCATCGCCATTGTCATCACCAACGCTCCTCTCATCGGGAGAGGGCAATCTCCATCAACATCTTCATCAGCACCATCTCATCTCAAAACCCTAGTTCATCTCTTGTCTCCAAGTCCGGAATTGGTGCTAGTAGGTTGCTAGTAGTGTTAATTACTCCTTGTAGTTGATGCTAGTTGGTTTAATTGGTGGAAGATCTTATGTTCAGATCCTATATGCATATTAATACCCCTCTGATTATGAACATGTTTATGCTTTGTGATTAGTTACGTTTGTTCCTGAGGACAAGGGAGAAGTCTTGCTATTAGTAGTCATGTGAATTTGGCATCCGTTCGATATTTTGATGAGATGTATGTTGTCTAGCTTCTAGTGGTGTTATGTGAACGTCGACTACATAACACTTCACCATTATTTGGGCCTAGAGGAAGGCATTGGGAAGTAATAAGTAGATGATGGGTTTCTAGAGTGACAAAAGCTTAAACCCTAGTTTATGCATTGCTTCGTAAGGGGCTGATTTGGATCCATATGTTCCATGCTATGGTTAGGTTTACCTTAATACTTTTGTTGTAGTTGCGGATGCTTGCAATAGAGGTTAATCATAAGTGGGATGCTTGTTCAAGTAAGAACAACACCCAAGCACCGGTCCACCCACATGTCAAATTATCAAAGTACCGAACGCGAATCATATGAACGTGATGAAAAGTAGCTTGACGATATTCCCATGTGTCCTCAGGAGCGCTTTTCCTTATATAAGAGTTTGTCCAGGCTTGTCCTTTGCTACAAAAAGGATTGGGCCACCTTGCTGCACTTTATTTACTATTGTTATTTGCTGCTCGTTACAAATTATCTCATCACAAAACTATCTATTACCACTTATTTCAGTACTTGCAGAGAATACCTTGCTGAAAACCATTTATCATTTCCTTCTGCTCCTCATTGGGTTTGACACTCTTACTTATCGAAAGGACTACGATAGATACCCTATACTGGTGGGTCATCAAGACTCTTTTCTGGCGCCGTTGCTGGGGAGTGAAGCACCTTTGGTAGGTGGAATTTGGTAAGGAAAAATTTATATAGTGTGCTGAAATTTACTGTCACTTGTTACTATGGAAAGTAATCCTCTGAGGGGCTTGTTCGGGGTATCTTCACCCCGACCAGTAGAGCAAAGAGTTGCTCCTAAACCTATTGAACCTATTGAAAATGAAATTCCTTATGAGTATCCTTCGAGTATAATAGAAAAACTGCTAGCTAATCCTTTTACATGAGATGGAACAAAGCATCCTGATGAACACCTAATATATGTGGATGATGTTTGTGGATTATTTAAGCTTGCAGGTATTCCCGATGATGTTGCTAAGAAGAAGGTCTTCCCTTTATCTTTGAAGGGAGACGCATTGACATGGTATAGGCTATGTGATGATATGGGATCATGGAACTATAGAAGATTGAAATTGGAATTTCATCAAAAGTATTACCCTATGCATCTTGTTCATCGTGATCGCAATTATATATATAATTTTTGGCCTCGCGAAGGAGAAAGCATCGCTCAAGCTTGGGGATGCTTAAATCAATGTTATATTCATGCCCCAATCATGGTCTTCCAAGAGAAACAATTATTCAAAAAAATTATGCTCGGCTTTCTGATAACAATCGCACCATGCTTGATACTTCTTGTGCTGGCTCTTTTATGATGAAGACTATTGAATTCAAATGGGATTTATTAGATAGAATTAAATGCAACTCTGAAGATTGGGACCTCGACAATGGTAAGGAGTCAGGTATGACACCTAAGTTTGATTGTGTTAAATCTTTTATGGATACCGATATTTTTTGTAAGTTCAGCACTAAATATGGACTTGATTCTGAGATAGTAGCTTCTTTCTGTGAATCTTTTGCTACTTATGTTGATCTCCCTAAGGAGAAGTGGTTTAAATATCATCCTCCCATAGAAGTAAAAGTAGCCGCACCCATTAAATTTGAAGAAAAGACTGTCACTTATAATGATCCTATTGTTCCTACTTGTTATGTTGAGAAACCACCTTTCCCTGTTAGGATAAAGGATCATGCTAAAGCTTCAACTGTGGTTCGTAAAAGCAATATTAAAACATATACACCTCCAGAGCAAGTTAAAGTTGAACCTAATATTGCTATTGTTAAAGAGCTCTTGTCTGATAATATTGATGGGCATGTTATGCAGTTCTGCGATGAAACTGCTAGAATTGCTAAACCTTGTGCTAAAGATAAACATAGACCTGTGGTAGGCGTGCCTGTTATTTCTGTTAAAATAGGATATCATTGTTATCATGGCTTATGTGATATGGGTGCTAGTGCTAGTGTTATACCTTATGACTTGTATAAAGAAATCAAGCATGAAATTGCACCTGCTGAGTTAGAAGATATTGATGTCACAATTAAACTTGCTAATAGAGATACTATTTCAGCAATGGGAATTGTTAGAGATGTTGAAGTCTTGTGCGGGAAAACTAAATATCCTGCTGATTTTCTTGTTCTTAGTTCTCCACAAGATAGCTTTTGTCCCATTATATTTGGTAGAACCTTCTTGAATATAGTTAATGCTAGGATAGACTGCGAAAAGAATGTTGTTACTATTTGCTTGGATGGTATGACTCATGAGTTTAATTTCTCTAAATTTAGTAAACAACACCGCGAAGAAGAATTGCCTAGTAAGGATGAAATTATTGGTCTTGCTTCTATTGCCGTACCTCCTAATGATCCTTTAGAACAATATTTGCTAGAGCATGAGAATGATATGTTTATGAATGAAAGAAGGGAAATAGATGAAGTATTCCTGAGGGAGTCCTGGATTAGGGGGTCTCCGGACAGCCGGACTATATCCTTTGGCCGGACTGTTAGGCTATGAAGATACAAGATTGAAGACTTCGTCTCGTGTCCGAATGGGACTCTACTTGGCGTGGAAGGCAAGCTAGGCAATACGGATATGTATATTTCCTCCTTTGTAACCGACCTTGTGTAACCCTAGCCCTTTCCGGTGTCTATATAAACCGGTGGGTTTAAGTCCATAGGACAACATACAATCATACCATAGGCTAGCTTCTAGGGTTTAGCCTCTCTGGTCTCGTGGTAGATCAACTCTTGTAATACTCATATCATCAAGAATAAATCAAGAAGGACGTAGGGTTTTACCTCCATCAAGAGGGCCTGAACCTGGGTAAAACAGCATGTTCCCTGCCTCATGTTACCATCCGCCTTAGACGCACAGTTCGGGAACCCCTACCCGAGATCCGCCGGTTTTGACACCGACATTGGTGCTTTCATTGAGAGTTCCTCTGTGTCGTCGCCGTTAGGCTTGATGGCTCCTACGATCATCGATAGCGATGCGGTCCAGGGTGAGACTTTTCTCCCCGGACAGATCTTTGTGTTCGGCGGCTTCGCACTATGGGCCAACTCACTTGGCCATCTGGAGCAGATCGAAAGTTACGTCCCTGGCCACTAGGTCAGGTTTGGAAGCTTAAACTACACGGCCGACATCCGCGGAGACTTGATCTTCGACGGATTCGAGCCCTTGCCTTGCGCACCGCGTGGTTACGATGAGTACGATTTAGCTCTACCATCGGACCGCATTCAGGAGATCGCGCCAGCAGCCGCTCCGACCCTCAATTCGGAGCCAGTTTCGCCATCCATGGACGGGTGGATGGACCCCGTCACAGAGGTTGTACCCTCAGCGGCGATCGAGCCGAATATCGACCTTACCCTTCATGAGAGCCGTGTTGCCAAACTACCGGATCCTTCTCTGGCCACGGACTCCTAACCGCCTGCGCCCGTGCCCATCGAATCCGATTGGGCACAGATCATGGAGTTTACCTCCGCGGATATCTTCTAGCACTCGCCCTTCGGCGACATACTGAACTCATTAAGGTATCTCTCCTTGTCAGGAGAATCCTGGCCAAACTACGTCCGGCAGGATTGGGATGCGGATGATGAAGAAATTCGCCGCCCACCCACAACCCACTTAGTAGCCACTGTCGATGACTTAACTGACACGCTCGACTTCGACTCCAAAGACATCGACAGTATGGACGACGATGCAGGAGTCGAAGAGGAACCACTGCTCACAGGGCACTGGACGCCCACTTCATCACATGACGTATACATGGTGGACAGACCCAAAGAAAATAACGACGAGGAACGGAGGACGTAGCGACGGGTGGTTCCCTCGAGCAGCAGTCAAAGCGGCAGCGTAAACGCCACCCCAAATCCCGGCCCAGCAGAAATAACGGTCACACAGACCCAGCGTTAGAGCAGGGTGAACCATTGCCCGACCACGGTATCACGGAAAATCAAGCCAAACAACCCAACCCCGTCGAAGATAACAGTCTGGACGACATCACACCAAACAGGCGCCAGGAGCAACATAATGCCCACCAAAGGCTTGTTGCCATGGCGAGGAGTCTGAAAAAACAGAAGCAAAGGCTCAAGGCTGCACAAGACACACTCAAAATCAAATGGAGTGAAGTACTCAACACAGCAGCGAAGTACGGCAGTAATCGCCACACCAAGAGCTACCCAAAGCGGAAGTTGCTACCGGAATTCGATGAGGAGGCCTTAGATCCCCCGCAACCAAAAATTGAAATGGCCATCCGGCCGGATAGACGACCTCACGGCCAACATAAAGCGGCGAACAACGCCGCACATAAGCCAATACGCGACCCACGCGAGGGCTTGCATCAAAAGGACGGCGCAACCAGATCCTTTTATGGACCACGCAAGCGTGCTCCAGCATATGATGCAACACAACAAACATCCGAACACCATGGTACACCCAGATACAGGGGTGCCGCACACCCCCTATGTTTCACCGATGAGGTGCTGGACCATGAATTTCCAGAGGGATTCAAACCCGTAAACATAGAGGCATATGATGGAACAACAGACCCTAGGGTCTGGATTGAGGACTATATCCTCCATATCCATATGGCTCGAGGAGATGATCTCCACGCCATCAAGTATTTACCCCTCAAGCTCAAAGGGCCAGCTCGGCACTGGCTTAAAAGCCTCCCCGAAAGCTCCATTGGAAGCTGGGAAGAGCTCGAAGACGCCTTTCGGGCAAATTTTCAAGGGACATATGTCCGACCACCGGATGCAGACGATTTAAGTCATATAACTCAACAGCCCGGGGAGTCAGCCCGAAAGCTTTGGAACGGGTTTCTTACTAAAAAGAACCAAATAGTCGACTATCCGGACGCTGAAGCCTTGGCAGCCTTTAAGCACAACGTCCAAGACGAATGGCTTGCCAGGCACCTCGGCCAAGAAAAGCCAAGAACAATGGCAGCATTAACAAGCCTCATGACCCGCTTTTGCGCGGGCGAGGACAGCTGGTTAGTCCGGTGCAGCACCAGCGACCCAAGTACATCCGAAGTTAGAGATGGAAACGGGAAATCACGACGCAGCAAAAATAATAAGCGCCGGAATAAAGAAGACAGCCCGAAGAGCACGACGGTAAACACCGGGTTCAGAAGCTCTCGGCTAGGTCAGCAAAAGCCGCCCTCTAAAGGCGCCAGAGATGAACTGTCCAGCTTAAACAAAATTCTGGACCAAATATGTCAGATCCATAGCACCCCCGATAAACCTACAAATCATACCCACAGAGAATGTTGGGTCTTCAAACAGTCCGGCAAGCTCAACGCCGAACATAAGGGGCAGGATACACCAAGCGAAGATGAGGATGAGCCTCGCAAGCAAAACACTAGGGAACAGAAGAAATTTCCACCAGAGGTCAAAATAGTAAACGTGTTACACGTGATAAAGGGGAGAAGCAAAGCAGCACTCCCAGACAAACATGCCCAAGGGCCTATCACCACGGAGTTCTGCCACTGGCCGTCTCAACCGATCACCTTTGACCATCAGGATTACTCAGCAAGTATCCGGAATGCAGGGTGGGCTGCCTTGGTATTAGATCTAATAATTGACGGATACCACTTCACACGAGTCCTGATGGACGGCGGCAGCAGCTTAAACCTAATATATCAGGACACAATCCGCAAAATGGGGATAGACCCAACGAAAATTTGCCACAACAACACTACCTTTAGAGGAGTAACGCCAGGCCCAGGGGCTCATTGCACGGGCTCCCTGCTACTAGAGGTTATATTCGGCTTCCCTGATAACTTCTATAGCGAAAATTTAACCTTCCACATTGCTCCGTTCCAAAGCGGCTATCAAGCACTACTTGGACGCGAAGCTTTCGCTCGCTTTAATTCAATACCGCATTACGCTTACCTCACACTTAAGATGCCCGGTCCACGTGGCATCATTACAGTAAATGGAAATATTGAGAGATCCCTGCGCGCCGAAGAGAGTGCGGCTACCTTGGCAGCCGCACACTAAAACGGCCTCACCAACTAAAGCATTCGATAGGTCGTCAAGACCACGGACACGGTTAGACGAGTCCGGCGCAGCTATATGAAATTCATACAGGTTTGATGACCACACCCCTGTTACAAATACAAGGGGCTCAACGCGCGTAGACAAGTGGCAATTTTTACTCATCTTGAACTGTAGATGGTTTCTTTAAACCCACCTTTTTGCACGACAACTTTTCACCTAAGTTCCTCTCTTTTACAGATGAAAATCATGCTACACCCGTCCAGGATACGACACAACGGAGACACAGGCGCAGACGTGCAGCAGGGACCCGTTCCAAGGATTCTTTTTAGATTAAGACCCTGCGTCAACCTTTCTTACTGTCTCTTGTTGATACACATCCCTCGGATTCTCAGTACAATTGAGAAGGTGCCGACGTCTTGGCATATGGCCACATCAAAACAACGCACGTACCTGGACACTAGGGGCTTCTTACAAAGGGCACTGTTTAGGCCCGGTTTACACCATAAAGACCGAATACCTTAGGGAGTGTTCGGCGTCGCGAGTTTGGCCTTATATGCATCAGCTCCGAATCATGTCTTGGGTCAAATGTTGGGTTTGCCCGGCTCCTGTGTTTTGCTGCCTTACGTTCCGCTCTATCGGCTAAGGTGGCACCAGGAGAACTACTGCGATTGTGCCCTGGTTCATCCGGACGAGCACCTCAGTAGAGAAAGCCGAAAACTGACTGTCATGATATAGCACGAGACTGGTCAACCACTCGATGACCTATCGGAATCCTAGAATTCCTCCGCCTTAACGAAGGGTCATTTCCCGGCCGGGCATGTACGCACCCCGAACTCGGGTGAGTGCGGCGCCACCAGGGGCTATATAGTAGCCCCACTATCAAACTCCTATGGCTAAGTGAAAGTGTTAAAGCATTATAGTCCAGTTGCCTAGTTCGTTGCGCTCTCACCTCCTTACTAGGACCAAGACGTTGGATTAAGTGTGAATACGCGTCTTCTGCGAACACCCCCGCATTATATGCGTGGGGGCTGAAGCTGACAACTGCAATCTTTCAGGTTATATACATGTATACATAAAACGGCCGCACAGGAGGCATCACAATACTTTCGGGCAAAAGTATAAATACATGTCACTCAAACATAATATTCTTCGAGCATTGGGCCTCTATCAAACGAGCACCCTCAAGAACTTCTTCAAAATAGTGCTCGGTAGCCACTCGGCCTATGGCCGAACCCTGCGCCGCAACAATGGTAGCATCCATTTCCGCCCAGTATGCTTTGACACGGGCAAGGTCCATTCGCGAGCCTTCTATGCACGCCGACCTCTTCATCACATTGATGCGAGGCACCGCACCAAGAAACTGTTGCACTAAGCTGAAATAGTTGTTCGGCTTCGGTTTTTCCGGCCACAGATGATCTACGACGGACCTCATGGCAAGTCCGGACAATCTATTGAGTTCGGCCCATTTGGCAAGCTGATTAGTTAGTGGAAGCGGACGCTCTGGAACGTTAAACTACAACCAGAATAGCTTGTCCACTTCACGATCTATTTGATCTCGGAAGTATTCGGCCGCATCGACAGCACTCGCCGTCAAATCCAGATATGCATCTGCCGAACTCCACAGCCGATCCAGAGGGGTGTACCGCGGATCTCCGAACTTCCTCCGCAGCAAAAAGGGCTTCCTAGCCACAATATCACTGGCTTCACGCAGCTCCTCCTTCTTCGCTCTCATGGCAGAGCGGGTGTCTTTGGTTGCCATCGTGGCCTTTTCGAGGTCCGTCGCCTTCGTTCGGTTTTCTTCTTCAAGGACCTGACAACGGTCGGCAGTATCTTTTAACTCTATAGCCATCTTGGCCATTTTCTCTTTGCTCTTGAAATGCGCGGCCTTCTCGGCTCTTAACTCTTCGGCCGCCTTCAAAGCAGCCGCATTACTACTCCTTGGTTGTTCTTTGGCTCGGGCAAGTTCCGCCCGAAGGGTCTCCATGGTGGCAGCTCCATCTGCAGTCACAACATATTAAAGATACTGGCATCACGCTGCTCTTACTATGTGACATTCACCAGAAAATATCACTTACCCTGTGCCTCGTCAAGCCGCTTGTTAACAAGCTCGATGTCGGCATCCGCCGCATCCAGTTGCCGCTTTAGTTCGGCAAACTCATGAGTCCGGCTAGCCACCGGAGCTTCCACCACCTGCACATAAAGGCGGTATGGTTATTACCTAGGACTAAGATCCTCTATTTGCCACCGTTCTCAGTGACAACCAGAGTCTCAGGGGCTACTATCTACACCGGGCACACCTAAAAATGTGCGGTACCATCACAAAGGTATATCATTTTACATACCTCAAAGCCAGTTAGTAGACTCATAAAGGCGTCATGCAACCCGCTTTCGGCGGACGAAATCCTTTCCATCACCGTACCCATCAACGCACGGTGTTCTTCCGAGATGGTCGCTCGCTTTAGCAGATCCCTTAGTACGTCTGACCGCATACCAGACGGCGCCGGACTCTTGTGTCTGCCCTCTTCAAGATCCGGATGTTGGGGACTTTGGGTGACTATGGGATTATCTTCTGGCCTCATCGGATCCGGAGAGGCCCTCCGTGACGACACTTCAAGGTCGCCCGCTTCTTGAGCGGGGGAGTCCGGGGGAGGCGTTTCGCTCTCCATCATCTCCGGAAGAAGGTCCCCTGAAGACGAGCTCTGTTGAGAAGGGCTAAGATCCGAACTGCAAGATAAACACTTTGGTTATTTTCCTCGGAATTAAGGTAGAGTATCTCTACTATTAAGTAAATTTTGATCACTTATGACTCCTTAGAGGGCTGATCCCCGCACGAACTTTGTGCGGCAAAAGCACCCTCCCAGACGGGACCCTCTGGTGGAGTTTTCTTCTCCCGTTTGGAAACCATGGTTTCTGGATCATCAGAGGTAGTCCTCTTCCTCCCCCGAGCCGAAGGAATGTCAGACTCCTTCTCTTGGCTATCCTCCCTCAGGAAGGCGCTCGTTCCCTCGGTGGGAACTGATAGCGGTGGAGGCCCGCTTTGGCCCTCTTTACTCCCCCCTTCATCTTCCTTTGCGGGCACCAGGCAAGGTGCTGGCTCGAGCATCTTTTCCAGCATCGGATTGTCCAAGCCTTCAGGAAGGGGGGCCGAACACCGGATCATCTTCGCCTTTGCTATCCAGTCCTGGTCAAAGAGCGGTCCTTCAGGATGATGTCATGATAACAGAAAGACGGTGTGTTCGGCTAGAGGGTTACTTACTTGGTCCGCGGTGCGGTTGTTGCTCAGGCCCATGTCCTCGAAGGTGTCCGGACACTCTATTTGGGTTCTGAAGAACGACTTGTACATCTCCTCGTGCGTCAGGCCGAGGAAATTCTGAATAGTGCGCGGTCCTTCTAGGTTGAATTCCCATAAACAGAGGGGACGGCGTTTGCAAGGCTGGACTTGACGAACCAGCATGACTTGCACTACCATAACCAAACTAAAATCTCCCTCGAAGAGATCCCAGATGCGGCTCTGCAGTATGGGCACATCCTTGGCTGGACCCTAGCTCAGCCCCCTGCTGATCCATGACATCAGTTGTGGTGGAGGGCCCGAGCGAAAGGTGTGGGGGAGCTACCCACTTGGCACTTAGGGGAGCGGTGATGTAGAACCACTCCCTTTGCCATAATCCGAACACCTCTGGAAAGGAGCCTTTTGTCCACGGAGCTCCAACAATCTTGCTTATTAATGCACCTCCACACGGTGCATGCTGCCCCTCGACCGTCTTCGGCTTCACATCAAAGGTCTTGAGCCACAGGCTGAAGTGAGGAGTAATGCGGAGGAAGGCCTCACATACGACAATAAATGCCGAGATGTGGAGAAAGGAATCCGGGGCTAGATCGTGGAAATCAAGCCCGTAATAGAACATCAAACCCCTTACGAAGGGATCCAGAGTGCGGCCTAGTCCTCGGAGGAAGTGGGAGATGAACACGGCATCCTCGTTGGGTTCGGGAGAAGGGACGACCTACCCTCGGGCGGGCAGCCGATGCGAGACTTCGGCGGTCAAGTATCTTGCCTCCCTCAACTTCTTGATATCCTCTTCCGTGACGGAGGAGGGCATCCACCGGCCCTTGAGGCTGGATCCGGACATGATTGAAGGTCCGAAGCACCTGACCTGGGCTTTGGGTGTTGGAACTTGAGGCGGGGGAAGGATTCGATTGAGCACGGGAGGAAAAAAGTAAAAACCTTGACCCTTTATAAAGAGGGTGAATATCAAGCGTCCTCCTCGTGGCCATTTGGGACTTGCCTAAAATCTAGGAGTCCTAGGCGCGGTTGGGTTACCCATGCCCGTGTTGATGAGAATCTCGTAATAAGGGGGACACGACTCTGCTTTGACAAGACGTGTCGAAAAACTGCCTCGCGTTATGTGCGGGGCTAGTTGAAGGAAACGGTTCGAATAATCACCGGGCCATGGCATAATGTCATGTTACCAAAACAAGTCAGCAGACTAGATTTGTGGAAATATTATTCTCTCTATGGTGGTATGTGGAACTTATTTTGCAGGGTCGGACACTATCCTTGTATTCAAATTTTTCCATGGTGTATTCGTAGGAGGAACCCGCCTTGCAATGCCGAAGACAATACTGCGTGCCAGACTCATCGTCATTGAAGCCTGGTTCAGGGGCTACTGAGGGAGTCCTGGATTAGGGGTCTCCGGACGGCCGGACTGTATCCTTTGGCCGGACTGTTAGACTATGAAGATACAAGATTGAAGACTTCGTCTCGTGTCCGGATGGGACTCTACTTGGCGTGGAAGGCAAGCTAGGCAATACGGATATGTATATTTCCTCCATTGTAACCGACCTTGTGTAACCCTAGCCCTTTCCGGTGTCTATATAAACTGGAGGGTTTAAGTCCATAGGACAACATACAATCATACCATAGGCTAGCTTCTAGGGTTTAGCCTCTCCGATCTCGTGGTAGATCAACTCTTGTAATACTCATATCATCAAGAATAAATCAAGCAGGATGTAGGGTTTTACCTCCATCAAGAGGGCCCGAACCTGGGTAAAACATCGTGTTCCCTGCCTCCTGTTACCATCCACCTTAGACACACAGTTCGGGACCCCCTACCCGAGATCCGCCGGTTTTGACACCGACAATTCCTTAAACAAGAACATATGCTGTAACACAATTTGCCTGTTGAAATCCTAGGGGATCCTCCTCCACCTAAGGGTGATCCTGTGTTTGAGCTTAAACCATTGCCTGATAATCTTAAATATGCTTATCTTGATGAAAAGAAGATATATCCTGTTATTATTAGTGCTAACCTTTCAGAGCATGAAGAAGAAAGATTATTGAAAACTCTGAAGAAGCACCATGTTGCTATTGGATATACTCTTGATGATCTTAAGGGCATTAGTCCCACTCTATGTCAACATAAAATAAATTTGGAAGCAGATGCCAAACCAGTTCGCGATCCTCAACGACGTCTGAATCCTAAAATGAAAGAAGTGGTAAGAGAAGAAATACTAAAGCTTCTAAAGGCAGGTATAATTTATCCCGTTGCTGATAGTCAGTGGGTAAGTCATGTTCATTGTGTCCCTAAGAAGGGAGGTATCACTGTTGTTCCTAATGATAAAGATGAATTGATTCCACAAAGAATTATTACCGGTTATAGGATGGTAATTGATTTCCGCAAATTAAATAAGGCTACTAAGAAAGATCATTACCCCTTACCTTCAATCGATCAAATGCTAGAAAGATTATGCAAACATACACATTACTGCTTTCTAGATGGTTATTCTGGTTTCTCTCAAATACCTGTGTCGGCTAAAGATCAATCAAAGACTACTTTTACATGCCCTTTTGGTACTTTTGCTTATAGACGTATGCCTTTTGGTTTATGTAATGCACCTGCTACCTTTCAAAGATGCATGATGGCTATATTCTCTGACTTTTGTGAAAAGATTTGTGAGGTTTTCATGGACGACTTTTCCATCTATGGATCTTCTTTTGATGATTGCTTGAGCAATCTTGATCGAGTTTTGCAGAGATGTGGAGAAACTAATCTTGTCTTGAATTGGAAAAGGTGCCACTTTATGGTTAATGAAGGTATTGTCTTTGGGCATAAAGTTTTTGAAAGAGGTATTGAAGTTGATAAAGCCAAGGTTTATGCTATTGAAAAGATGCCATGTCCCAAGGACATCAAAGGTATAAGAAGTTTCCTTGGTCACGCCGGATTTTATAGGAGGTTCATCAAGGACTTCTCAAAAATTTCTCGGCCTCTGACTAATTTATTACAAAAAGATATATCATTTGTCTTTGATGATGATTGTGTAGAAGCATTTGAAATACTTAAGAAAGCATTAGTCTCTGCACCTATTGTTCAGCCACCTGATTGGAATTTACCCTTTGAAATTATGTGTGATGCTAGTGATTATGCTGTAGGTGTTGTTCTAGGGCAAAGAGTTGATAAGAAATTAAATGTTATCCATTATGCTAGTAAGACTCTAGACAATGCTCAAAGAAATTATGCTACTACTGAAAAAGAACTTTTAGCAGTTGTATTTGCTTGTGATAAGTTCAGACCTTATATTGTTGATTCTAAAGTAACTATCCACACTGATCATGCTACTATTAAATATCTTATGGAGAAGAAAGATGCTAAACCTAGACTTATTAGATGGGTTCTCTTGCTACAAGAATTTGATTTGCATATTGTTGATAGAAAAGGAGCTGAGAACCCCGTTGCAGACAACTTATCTAGGTTAGAGAATGTTCTTGATGACCCACTACCTATTGATGATAGTTTTTCTGATGAACAATTAAATGTCATAAGTACTTCTCGTAGTACCCCTTGGTATGTTGATTATGCTAATTACATAGTTGCTAAATTTATACCACCTAGCTTCACATACCAACAAAAGAAAAAGTTCTTCTATGATTTGAGACATTACTTTTGGGATGACGCACATATTTATAAGGAAGGAGTAGACGGTGTTATTAGACGTTGTGTACCTGAGCATGAACAGGAACAGATCATACCCAAGTGCCACTCCGAAACTTATGGAGGACACCACGCGGGAGATAGAACTGCACATAAGGTATTGCAATCCGGTTTTTATTGGCCTGCTCTCTTCAAGGATGCCCGTAAGTTTGTCCTATCTTGTGATGAATGTCAAAGAATTGGTAATATTAGTAGACGTCAAGAAATGCCTATGAACTATTCACTTGTTATTGAACCGTTTGATGTTTGGGGCTTTGATTATATGGGACCTTTTCCTACCTCTAATGGATATACACATATTTTAGTTGTTGTTGATTACGTTACTAAGTGGGTAGAAGCTATTCCAACTAGTAGTGCTGATAATAACACTTCTATTAAAATGCTTAAAGAAGTTATTTTTCCGAGGTTTGGAGTCCCTAGATATTTAATGACTGATGGTGGTTCACATTTTATTCATGATGCTTTCCGTAAAATGCTTGCTAAATATGACGTCAATCATAGAATTGCATCTCCGTATCACCCATAGTCTAGTGGTCAATTAGAATTGAGTAATAGAGAACTCAAATTAATTTTGCAAAAGACTGTCAATAGGTCTAGAAAGGATTGGTCCAAGAAACTTGATGATGCATTATGGGCCTATAGAACTGCATATAAAAATCCTATGGGTATGTCTCCGTATAAAATGGTATATGGAAAAGCATGTCACTTACCTCTCGAACTAGAACATAAGGCATATTGGGCTATTAAAGAGCTCAACTATGATTTCAAACTTGCCGGTGAAAAGAGGTTATTTGATATTAGCTCACTTGATGAATGGAGAACCCAAGCTTATGAAAATGCCAAGTTGTTTAAAGAAAAGGTTAAAATATGGCATGACAAAAGGATACAAAAGCGTGAGTTTAATGTAGGTGATTATGTATTGCTATACAACTCTTGTTTAAGATTTTTTGCAGGGAAACTTCTCTCTAAACGGGAAGGCCCCTATGTTATCGAGGAGGTCTATCATTCTGGTGCCATAAAAATCAACAACTTCGAAGGCACAAATCCGAAGGTGGTAAACGGTCAAAGAATCAAACATTATATCTCAGGTAATCCCATAAATGTTGAAACCAATATTATTGAAACCGTAACCCCGGAGGAATACATAAGGGACACTTTCCAGAATGATTCAGACTCCGAAAAGGAATAGGTATGTGGTACGGTAAGTAAACCGACTCCAAAACAATTTTTAAGGCAATATTTCTCCGTTTTGGAATATTTAGAAAAATAGAAAATTAAGTAGCAGTCCGGGAAGCACACGAGGGCCTCGCGAGGGTGGAGGGCGCGCCCTACCCCCTGGGCGCGCCCCCTACCTCGTGAGCACCTCGTGTGCCTTCCGGACTCCGTTTTCTTGCACGATACGTATTTTGGTCGGTAAAAAATCATTATATAATCTCCCGGGGGTTTGGACTTCCGTATCACGCAAAAATCTCATGTTTTTGTTTCAAGCTGTTTTTCTGACAGATCTAGATTATCATGACGTCCCCACGTGCTTCCAAGGACAAGTTCTTTGAGAAGGTCATTAACCCTTACCTCGCGGAGGTGCTGCGACACCCTCAAACCATTGAGATGCGTGATGGGTTGCTGCACATCCGCGATGCTGAGGGACCAAAGGGAATCGGAAGCGTGGAGACGAGGCTTGAAGCAATAGAACAACAAGTTTTTAAGTGCCAGGGGATGGTGGAGCGTGGAATCAACGCTAGCCACATGATGCTCGCGGAGTTCACTAACAACTACAAGCCGGATGCCAAGAACACCGAGGAGGCCATCTTCAAGCTACATGAGAAGATCGAGCACCTCCAAGCCCAAATCTATGACCTGCAAAACCAAAACTGTGAGTATGAATATAGATTCAAAAGAATGAGTTTGGCTGGAGATTCGAGGATTCTGGAGACTCAATCATCTTTCTATGATGGTGAACCTATGCCTTGGAAGATGGATGACAAGCCCGCATCATCAACAACACCTCCACCGTCTCCTCCAACAAAGAAGAATTGAGTATCTGGGTATGGGCACTCCACTTGGCAACTGCCAAGCTTGGGGGAGTGCCCCGGTATCGTATCACCATCACTTTTATCTTTACCATTTTCCTTAGTTCGATCTTATCACTAGTATTTTGATCTAGTAGAATAAAGTTCATGGCATGATCTAGTTGTGAGTTTTGCTTTATTATCCTTCTATGTAATCGAGTCTGTGAGCTATATAATAATGATTAGTGTTGAGTCAAAGGCTTGATTATTTTGCCATGATCCTAAGTGAATAAAAGAAAAAGAGAAAGAAATGAGAAGAAACAAAGAGATCCTATGGATCTCATGGAGAGTAATGAGCTCACATAGAAAAAGTATGATGAATAAAAGTTGTTGAGAGTTGACAAGCATAGTTTTGGTCATCGTTGCAATTAATAGGAAGTAATAAAGAAAGAGAGGTCCTCACATATAGATATACTATCTTGGACATCTTTTATGATTGTGAGCACTCATTAAAATATGACATGCTAAAGAGTTGACATTGGACAAGGAAGACAACGTAATGGGTTATGTTTTCTTACATCTGAGATAAATTATATTGTCTTGGATCTTCCAACATGATGAGCTTGCCTTTCCCCATCATGCTAGCCAAATTCATTGCACCAAGTAGAGATACTACTTGTGCTTCCAAATACCCTTAAACCGGTTTTGCCATGAGAGTCCACCATATCTACCTATGGATTGAATAAGATCCTTCAAGTAAGTTGTCATCGGTGCAAAGCAATAAAAATTGCTCTCTAAATATGTATGATTGATTGGTGTGGGAGAAATAAGCTTTATACGATCTTGTGATGTGGAAGTAATAAAAGCGACGGATTGCATAATAAAGGTTCATATCACAAGGGGCAATATAAAGTGACATTCTTTCACATTAAGATTTTGTGCATCCAACCATAAAAGCGCATGGCAACCTCTGCTTCCCTCTGCGAAGGGCCTACCTTTTATCATTATCTTCTACCTTATGCAAGAGTCATGGTGATTTTCACCCTTCCTTTTTACACTTTATCCTTTGGAAACCACAATATGTTGGAAAGATCCTGGTATATATGGCTAATTGGATGTGAGTTATCATGAACTATTACTGTTGACATTACCCTTGAGGTAAAACATTGGGAGGCAAGACTATAAGCCCCTATCTTTCTCTGTGTCCGATTAAAACTCCACACCCATAAGTATTGCGTGAGTGTCAGCAATTGTGAAAGATTATATGATAGCTGAGTATGTGGACTTGCTGAAAAGCTCTTATACATTGACTCTTTCCTATGTTATGATAAATTGCAATTGATTCAATGACCGAGATTGTAGTTTGTTAGTTTTCAATGAAGTTTACGATTCATACTTGATATTGTGATTGAATTCTTACTCTAGCATTACAGATCATATGACAAAAATTATATAAGTTGCTGTTATAAGAATGATCATGATGCCCTCATGTCTGTATTTTATTTTTATCAACACCTTCATCTCTATACATGTGGACATATTTTTCGATTTTTGGCTTTTCGCTTGAGGACAAGCGAGGTCTAAGCTTGGGGGAGTTGATACGTCCATTTTGCATCATGCTTTTATATCAATATTTATTGCATTATGGGCTGTTATTTCACATTATTTCACAATACTTATGGCTATTCTCTCTTATTTTACAAGGTTTACATAAGGAGGGAGAATGCCGGCAGCTGGAATTCTGGGCTGGAAAAGGAGCAAATATTAGAGACCTATTCTGCACAACTCCAAACGTCCTGAAACTCCACGGAACACCTTATAATAAATAATGAAAAATCCTCGCCAAAGATGAAGACCAGGGGGCCCACACCCTTCTCACTAGCGTCCCCCCCCTAGGGCGCGCCCCCCTACCTCGTGGGCCCCCTGGTGTCTCTCCGATGACCATCTTCTCTTATATGAAGTCTTTCGTTGAGAAAAAAATAAGAAGCAACCTTTCGGGACGAAACTCCGCCGCCACAAGGCGGAACCTTGGTGGATCCAATCTAGAGCTCCGGTAGAGCTATTCTGCTGGGGAAACTTCCCTCCCGGAGGGGGAAATCATCGCCATCGTCATCACCAACGCTCCTCTCATCGGGAGAGGGCAATATCCATCAACATCTTCATCAGCACCATCTCATCTCAAAACCCTAGTTCATCTCTTGTATCCAATTCTTGTCTCCAAGTCCGGGATTGGTGCTAGTAGGTTGATAGTAGTGTTAATTACTCCTTGTAGTTGATGCTAGTTGGTTTAATTAGTGGAAGATCATATGTTCAGATCCTATATGCATATTAATACCCCTCTGATTATGAACATGTTTATGCTTTGTGAGTAGTTACGTTTGTTCCTGAGGACAAGGGAGAAGTCTTGCTATTAGTAGTCATGTGAATTTGGCATTCGTTCGATATTTTGATGAGATGTATGTTGTCTAGCTTCTAGTGGTGTTATGTGAACGTCGACTACATAACACTTCACCATTATTTTGGGCCTAGAGGAAGGCATTGGGAAGTAATAAGTAGATGATGGGTTGCTAGAGTGACAGAAGCTTAAACCCTAGTTTATGCGTTGCTTCGTAAGGGGCTGATTTGGATCCATATGTTTCATGCTATGGTTAGGTTTACCTTAATAATTTTGTTGTAGTTGCGGATGCTTGCAATAGAGGTTAATCATAAGTGGGATGCTTGTTCAAGTAGAACAGCACCCAAGCACCGGTCCACCCACATGTCAAATTATCAAAGTACCGAACGCGAATCATATGAATGTGATGAAAACTAGCTTGACGATATTCCCATGTATCCTCGGGAGTGCTTTTCCTTATATAAGAGTTTGTCCAGGCTTGTCCTTTGCTACAAAAAGGATTGGGCCACCTTGATGCACTTTATTTACTTTTGTTATTTGTTGCTCGTTACAAATTATCTCATCACAAAACTATCTGTTACCACTTATTTCAGTACTTGCAGAGAATACCTTGCTGAAAACCGTTTATCATTTCCTTCTGCTCCTCGTTGGGTTCGACACTCTTACTTATCGAAAGGACTATGATAGATCCCCTATAATTGTGGGTCATCATGTTCTTCGGCATAAGCTCTGAGAAGTGGGATATTAAGCAATACAGTCAAATGGGATTTCTCTGCCAATTCTCCGGGTGTAGCCATTTGTGTGCAAGCAAGGACTGGCTTACATTCAGGCTTCCCTCATGGCGAGAGAGGGGCAAACCTATAGGTATTTGTTTCATGTATTCGGTGCAAAACTCAACCACCACCTCCGCGGTATAACCTTGTAGGATGCTTGCTTCTGGATGGTTTTGGTTCCGACAAAAGCGCTTCGGTATTCCCATGAACCGCTTGAAGGGATACATGTTGCGAAGAAACACAGTACCACAATACTTTATCTCGTCGACAAGGTGCATAGTGAGATGGACCATGACATGAAAGAATGACGGTGGGAAAAACATCTCTAGGGTGGGCAATATTTTTGCAATATCATCTTGCATATGATCCAACTCTTCAGGATCTACAACTATCTGCCTTAGTTGGTTGAAGAAATCACAGATCTCAATGAGTGTGTTTCTTATATCTTTGTCCATCAGATTCCTGATGGCCACAAGGATTTGTGTCAACATTACGTGGCAATCATGTGACTTCATGTGTCCCAACTTCATTTTACCTAAGCTCACATCCACGAGACTTTTGATGTTTGCGGAGTAGGAAGAGGGTGTCTTAACTAACAACAAATAGGTGAAGAACTGTGTTGCTTCTTTTGTACTAAAATTGTTACTCAGGTGAGCTTTGATGAATTTGCCATCATCTTCTGCTTCACTCTTGTGTTTTGATTGATCAGCAAGCATATCGAGCCGTGAACCGTCACCATCCTTTCCTTTACCTTTAATCTTGAGCAGAGTACCAAGGATGCTTTCACATACATACATCTCTATGTGCATGATATTGATGCAGTGACGTACACGTAGAATCTCCCAGTAAGGTAATTTCCAGAACACAGATTTCTTCTTAAACACTTGACCCTTGGGTATTTGTTTCGCCGACAAAGGGTGGTTCTTGTTGGGGAACGAAGCATGAAATTTTGAAAGAAAAAATCCTATGCTCATGTAAGATCTATCTAGGAGATGCATAGCAATGAGAGGGGGAGAGTGTGTACACGTACCCTCGTAGACCAAAAGCGGAAGCGTTTGACAACGTGATTGATGTAGTCAAACTTCTTCTTGTTCCGACCGATCAAGCACCAAACTTACGGCACCTCCGAGTTCTGCACACGTTCAGTTCGATGACGCCCCTCGAACTCTTGATCCAACAAAGTGTTGAGGGAGAATTTTGTCAGCACGACGGCGTGGTGACGGTGATGGTTAAGTGATACGCGCAGGGCTTCGCCTAAGCACTACGACAATATGACCAGAGGCGTAAACTGTGGAGGGGGCGCCGCACACGGTTAGGAATCAATGTTGTGTGTTCTAGCGGTGCCCCCCCCCCCACATATATATATAGGTGAGAGAGAGAGAGGGTCTGCAAGGGGCGCCCCAAGTAGGAGTAATCCTACTTGGGCGCCTCCTCCAAGCCAGCCTCCCCCCTTCCATATCCATTGGAGGGGGAGGAAAGAGAGGGAGGAGGGGAAGGAAAGGGGGAGGCCGAATCCTCCCCTTTTCTTCTCCCTTCCCTTCTTTTCCTTCTCCTCCTATTCAACCTATAGGGGGCGCACCAGCCCCTTTTGGGGCTGGTCTGTCCAACTCTTGGCCCATTAGGCCCATATAGCTTGACGGGGGTTGCCCGGAACCCCTTCCGGTGACCCGATATGTACCCGGTACCCCCAGAACACTTCTAGTGTCTGAATACTATCGTCCTATATATGAATCTTTACCTCTCGACCATTTTGAGACTCCACATAATGTCCGTGATCTCATACGGGACTCCGAACAACATTCGGTCACCAAATCACATAACTCATATAATACAAAATCGCCATCGAACATTAAGCGTGCGGACTCTACGGGTTCGAGAACTATGTAGACATGACCGAGACACCTCTCCGGTCAATAACCAACAATGGAACCTGGATGCTCATATTGGTTCCCGCATATTCTACGAAGATCTTTATCGGTCGTACCATAATGACAACATGTGTTATTCCCTTTGTCATCGATATGTTACTTGCCCGAGATTCGATCGTTGGTATCTTCATACCTAGTTCAATCTCATTATCGGCAAGTCACATTGCTGGCAAGGCTTATTATGATGTGCATTACCAAGAGGGCCCAGAGATACCTCTCTGATACTCGGAGTGACAAATCCTAATCTCGATCTATGCCAACCCAACAAACACCTTCGTAGATACCTGTAGAGCATATTTATAATCACCCAGTTACGTTGTGATGTTTGATAGCACACAAGGTATTCCTCTGGTATTTGGGAGTTGCATAATCTCATAGTCAAAGGAATTATGTATAAGTCATGAAGAAAGCAATAGCAATAAAACTTAACAATCATTAGGCTAAGCTAAGGGATGGGTCTTGTCCATCACATCATTCTCCTAATGATGTGATCCCGTTCATCAAATGACAACACATGTCTATGGTTAGGAAATTTAACCATCTTTGATTAACGAGCTAGTCTAGTATAGGCTCACTTGGGACACTGTGTTTTGTCTATGTATCCACACATGTATCAAGTTTCCGGTTAATACAATTCTAGCATGAATAATAAACATTTATCATGACATAAAGAAATATAAATAACAACTTTATTATTGCCTCTAGGGCATATTTCCTTCAGTCCCCCACTTGCACTAGATTCAATAATCTAGTTCACATTGTCATGTGATTTAACACCAATAGTTCACATCTTTATGTGATTAGTTCACATCTCCATGTGACTAACACCCAAAGGGTTTACTAGAGTTAATAATCTAGTTCACATCGCTGTGTGATTAACACCCAAAGAGTACTAAGGTGTGATCATGTTTTGCTTGTGAGAGAAGTTTAGTAAATGGGTCTGCCACATTCAGAGCCGTATGTATTTTCCAAATTTTCTATGTCTACAATGCTCTGCATGGAGCTACTCTAGCTAATTTCTCCCACTTTAAATATGTATCCAGATTGAGACTCAGAGTCATCCGGATCGGTGTAAAAGCTTGCATCAACGTAACTCTTTACGACGAACTCTTTATCACCTCTGTAACCGAGAAATATTTCCTTAGTCCTCTTAGGTAACTAAGGATAACTTTGACCGCTGTCCAGTGATCCACTCCTGGATCACTATCGTATCACCTTGAGAAACTCATGGAAAGGTACACAATAGGTCTGGTACACAGTATAGCATACTTTATAGAACCTATGGCTGAGGCATAGGGAATGACTTTCATTCTCTTTCTATTTTCTGTCATGGTTGGGTTTTGAGTCTTACTCAACTTCACACCTTACAATACAGGCAAGAACTCCTTTTTGACTGATCCATTTTGAACTTCTTCAAAATCTTGTCACGGTATGTGCTTTGTGAAAGTCCTATTAAGCGTCTTGACCTATCCCTATAGATCTTGGTGCCCAATATATAAGTAGTTTCACCGAGGTCTTTCATTGAAAAACTCTTACTCAAGTATCCATTTATGCTATCCAGAAATTCTATATCATTTCCAATCAACAATATGTCATCCACATATAATATTATAAATGCTATAGAGCTCCCACTCACTTTCTTGTAAATACAGGCTTCACCATAAGTCTGTATAAAACCATATGCTTTGATCACCTTATCAAAGCGTATATTCCAACTCTGAAATGCTTGCACCAGTCCATAGATGGATCGCTGGAGTATGCACACTTTGTTAGCACCTTTAGGATTGACAAAACCTTTTGGTTGCATCATATACAACTCTTCTTTAAGAAATCCATTCAGGAATGCAGTTCTGATATCCATTTGCCAGACTTCATAAAATGTGGCAATTGCTAACATGATTCGGACAGACTTAAGCATCGCTATGAGTCAGAAAATCTCATCGTAGTAAACTCCTTGAACTTGTCAAAAACCTTTTGTGACAAGTCGAGCTTTGTAGATAGTAACACTACCATCAGTGTCTGTCTTCCTCTGGAAGACCCATTCATTCTCAATGGCTTGTCGATCATTGGGCAAGTCCACCAAAGTCCATACTTTGTTCTCATGCATGGATCCTATCTCAGATTTCATGGCCTCAAGCCATCTGTCAGGATCTGGGATCATCAGAGCTTCTTCATAGTTCATAGGTTCGCCATGGTCTAATAACATGACTTCCACGACAGGATTACCGTACCACTCTGGTGCGGAACATGCTCTGTTCGACCTACGAGTTCCAGCAGTAACTTGATCCGAAGTTTCATGATCATTATCATTAGCTTCATCTCTAGTTGGTGTAGGCATCACAGGAACGGATTTCACTGATGTGCTACTTTCCAATTCGAGAGAAGGTACAATACCTCATCAAGTTCTACTTTCCTCCCACTCACTTCTTTCGAGAGATACTCCTTCTCTAGAAAGGATCCATTCTTAGCAACAAAGATCTTGCCTTCGGATTTGTGGTAGAAGGTGTACCCAATAGTTTCTTTTTGGCTATCCTATGAAGACACACTTCTCCGATTTGGGTTTGAGCTTTATCAGGCTGAAACTTTTTCATATAAGCATCGCAACCCCAAACTTTAAGAAACGATAGCTTAGGTTTCTTGCCAAACCATAGTTCATACGGTGTCATATCAACGGGTTTAGATGGTGCCCTATTTAACGTGAATGCAGCTGTCTCTAATGCGTAACCCCAAAACGATAGTGGTAAATCGGTAAGAGACATCATAGATCGCACCATATCCAATAAAGTACTGTTACGACGTTTGGACACACCATTACCCTGTGGTGTTCTAGGTGGCTTGAGTTGTGAAACTATTCCATATTGTTTTAAATGAAGGCCAAACTCATAACTCAAAATTCGCCTCCGCGATCAGATCGTAGAAACTTTATTTTCTTGTTATGATGATTCTCCACTTCACTATGAAATTCTTTGAACTTTTCAATTGTTTCAGACTTGTGTTTCATTAAGTAGATATACCAATATCTGCTCAAATCATATGTGAAGGTTAGAAAATAATGATACCCGCCGCGAGCCTCAACACTCATCGGACCGCATACATCGGTATGTATTACTTCCAATAAGTCAGTGGCTCGCTCCATTGTTCCGTAAAACGGAGTCTTAGTCATCTTGCCCATGATGCATGGTTCGCAAGTATCAAATGATTTGTAATCAAGTGATTCCAAAATCCCATCTGCATGGAGTTTCTTCATGTGCTTTACACCAATATGACCTAAACGGCAGTGCCACAAATATGTTGCACTATCATTATCAACTTTGCATCTTTTGGCATCAATATTATGAATATGTGTATCACTATGATCGAGGTCCAATAAACCATTGACCTCGGGTGTATGACCATATAAGGTTTGATTCATGTAAATAGAACAACAATTATTCTCTAACTTAAATGAATAACCAATAAACATGATCTTATCATATTCATGCTCAACGCAAACACCAAATAACATTTATTTCTGGTTCAACACTAATCCCGAAGGTAGAGGGAGTGTGTGATGGTGATCGTATCAACCTTGGAATCACTTCCAACACACATCGTCACTTCGCTCTTAACTAGCCTATGTTAATTCTGCAACTCCTGTTTTGAGTTACTAATCTTAGCAACTAAACCGGTATCAAATACCTAGGGGCTACTATGAACCTATATATCAAATATACCTTTGTTCACTTTGCCATCCTTCTTATCTCTCAAGTATTTGGGGTAGTTCCGCTTCCAGTGACCATTCCATTTGCAGTAGAAGCACTCAACTCGGGATTAGGTCTAGCTTTGGGCTTCTTCACGGGAGTGGCAACTTGCTTGCCATTCTTTTTTGAAGTTCCCCTTCTTCCCCTTGCCCTTTTTCTTAAAACTAGTGGTCTTGTTAACCATCAACACTTGATGCTATTTTATTGATTTCTACCTTCACTGATTTTAGCATCGCGAAGAGCTTGGGAATCATTTTCATCATCCCTTGCATATTATAGTTCATCACGAAGTTCTAGTAACTTGGTGATAGTGACTAGAGAACTCTGCCAATCACTATATTATCTGGAATATTAACTCCCACTTGATTCAAGCGATTGTAGTACCCAGACATTCTGAGCACATGCTCACTAGCTGAGCTATTCTCCTCCATCTTGTAGGCAAAGTACTCGTCATAGGTCTTATACCTCTTAACACGGGCATGAGTCTGAAATATCATTTTCAGCTCTTGAAACATCTCATATGCTCCATGGCGTTCAAAAAATTTTTGGAGTCCCGGTTCTAAGCCGTAAAGCATGGTGCACTGAACTATCAAGTAGTCATCATACCGAGCTTGTCAAACGTTCATAACGTCTGCATCTGATCCTGCAATAGGTCTGTCACCTAGCGGTGCATCAAGGACATAATTCTTCTGTGCAGCAATGAGGATAATCCTCAGATCACGGACCCAGTCCGCATCATTGCTACTATCATCTTTCAACATAGTTTTTCTCTAGGAACACATCAAAAATAAAACAGGGGAGCTATACGCGAGCTATTGATCTACAACATAGATATGCAAATACTATCAGGACTAAGTTCATGATAAATTAAGTACAATTAATCAAATTACTTAAGAACTCTCACTTAGATAGACACCCCTCGAGTCATCTAAATGATACGTGATCCAAATCAACTAAACCATGTCCAATCATCACGTGAGATGGAGTAGTCACCAATGGTGAACATCTCTATGTTGATCATATCTACTATATGATTCATGTTCGGCCTTTTGGTCTCCAGTGTTCCGAGGCCATGTTTGTACATGCTAGGCTCGTCAAGTTTAACCCGAGTATTCCGCATGTGCAAAACTGTCTTGCACCTATTGTATGTGAACATAGAGCCTATCACACCCGATCATCATGTGGTGTCTCAGCAGGAAGAACTGTCGCAACGGTGCATACTCAGGGAGAACACTTATACCTTCAAATTTTAGTGAGGGATCATCTTATAATGCTACCGCTGTACTAAGCAAAATAAGATGCATCAAAGATAAACATCACATGCAATCAAAATATGTGACATGATATGGCCATCATCATTTAGTGCCTTTGATCTCCATCTCCAAAGCATCGTCATGATTTCCATCGTCAGCGGCTTGACACCTTGATCTCTATCGTAGCATCGTGGTCGTCTCGCCAACTATTGCTTCTACAACTATCGCTAACGCATACTGATAAAGTAAAGCAATTACATGGCGTTTGGATTTCATACAATAAAGCGACAACCATAAGGCTCCTGCCAATTGCCGACAACTTTTAAAAAACATGATCATCTCATACAATAACGTATATCACATCATGTCTTGACCATATCACATCACAGCAAGCCCTGCAAAAACAAGTTAGACGTCCTCTACTTTGTTGTTGCAAGTTTTACGTGGTTTCTACGGGCTTCTAGTAAGAACCATTCTTACCTACGCATCAAAACCACAACGATTTTTCATCAAGTGTGCTGTTTTAACCTTCAACAAGGACCGGTCGTAGTCAAATTCGATTCAACTAAAGTTGGAGAAACAGACACCCGCCAGTCACCTTTATTCAAAACAAGTTGCATGTCTGTCGGTGGAACTGGTCTCATGAACATGGTCATTTAAGGTTGGTCTGGGCCGCTTCATCCAACAATACCGTCGAATCAAAATAAGATGTTGGTGGTAAGCAGTATGGCTATGATCGCCCACAACTCTTTGTGTTCTACTCGTGCATATCCTCTACGCATGGACCTGGCTCGGATGCCACTGTTGGGGAACATAGCATGCAATTTCAAAAAAAATCCTATCCTCACGTAAGATCTATCTAGGAGATGCATAGCAACGAGAGGGGAGAGTGTGTCCACGTACCCTCGTAGACCGAAACCGGAAGCGTTTGACAACACGGCTGATGTAGTCGAACTTCTTCTCGTTCCGACCGATCAAGGACCGAACGTACGGCACCTCTGAGTTATGCACACGTTCAGCTCGATGACATCCCTCGAACTCTCCAGCAAAGTGTCGAGGGAAAGTTTTGTCAGCATGACGGCGTGTTTATGGTGATGGTGAAGTGTTTCGCGCAGGGCTTCGCCTAAGCACTACGACAATATGACCGGCGGCGTAAACTGTGGAGGGGGCGCCGCACACGGCTAGGAATCAATGTTGTGTGTTCTAGTGGTCCCCCCCCCCGCATATATATATATATGGGGGGGAGAGGGAGAGGGGCTGCAAGGGGCACCCCAAGTAGGAGTAATCCTACTTGGGCGCCTCCTCCAAGTCGGCCTCCCCCTTCCATATCCATCGGAGGGGGAAGGAAAGAGAGGGAGGAGGGGAAGGAAAGGGGGAGGCCGAATCCTCCCCTTTCCTTCTCCCTTCCCTTCCTTTCCTTCCCCTCCTATTCAGCCTATAGGGGGCGCACCAGCCCCATTTGGGACTGGTTTGTCCAACTCTTGGCCCATTAGGCCCATATAGCTTGCCGGGGGTTGCCCGGAACCCCTTTTGGTGACCCGATACGTACCCGGTACCCCCAGAACACTTCCAGTGTCCGAATACTATCGTCCTATATATGAATCTTTACCTCTCGACCATTTCTAGACTCCTCGTCATGTTCGTGATCTCATCCGGGACTCCTAAGAACATTCGGTCACCAAATCACATAACTCATATAATACAAAATCGTCATCAAACGTTAAGCGTGCGGACCCTACGGGTTCGAGAACTATGTAGACATGACCAAGACACCTCTCTGGTCAATAACCAACAGCGGAACCTAGATTCTCATATTGGTTCCCACATATTCTACGAAGATCTTTATCGGTCATACCATAATGACAACATATGTTATTCCCTTTGTCATCGGTATGTTACTTGCCCGAGATTCGATCGTCGGTATCTTCATACCTAGTTCAATCTCATTACCGGCAAGTCTCTTTACTCGTTCCATAATGCATCATCCCTCAACTAACTCATTAGTCACATTGCTTGCAAGGCTTATTATGATGTGCATTACCGAGAGGGCCCAGAGATACCTCTCCGATACTCGGAGTGACAAATCCTAATCTCGATCTATGCCAACCCAACAAACACCTTGGGAGATACATGTGGAGCATCTTTATAATCACCCAGTTACGTTGTGACGTTTGATAGCGCACAAGGTATTCCTCCGGTATTCGGGAGTTGCATAATCTCATAGTCAAAGGAACTATGTATAAGTCATGAAGAAAGCAATAGCAATAAAACTTAATGATCATTATGCTAAGATAATGGATGGGTCTTGTCCATCACATCATTCTCCTAATGATGTGATCCCGTTCATCAAATGACAACACATGTCTATGGTTAGGAAACTTAACCATCTTTGATTAACGAGCTAGTTTAGTAGAGGCTTACTAGGGACACTATGTTTTGTCTATGTATCTAGACATGTATCAAGTTTCCTGTTAATACAATTCTAGCATGAATAATAAACATTTATCATGATATAAGGAAATATAAATAACAACTTTCTTATTGCCTCTAGGGCACATTTCCTTCAGTTCTTGCCAAGCACAACATTAATTTGTTAGCCATGTTGTGGACCACCTCCCAATCATAGGGTCTTGGGCCCACACCTACCTCTGTCGTACCATCAAATTCAGCTTTGATCTTTCGGTATGTGTGATTTTTTCGTAAGAACCTACGATGACGCAAATACATGGTTTTGCGCGAGTTGGGAAGTCTTCTGCTAGATGTCCTATCCATGCATGTGACACACCCTACATCTCCCTTTGTTTTCCGCCCTGATGTGTTGCCTAATGCCGACATATCTTGAATGGTGTGCACCAGCATCGCATGTAGATCAAAAATCTCCTTTTTGTAAGCATCATAACATTTTACAGCAGGCGCATCTATCCACACTGTCAGCGGTTCTTCTACCAGTAGCTGAAAGTAAATGTCGATGTCATTTCCAGGTTACTTTGGGCCTTGCATAATCATTGACATCATAATGTATTTTTTCTGCATACACAACCAAGGAGCTAGGTTATATATGCACAGAAGCACCAGCCATGTGCTATAATTGGTGCTCATATCGCCAAAAGGATTCATCCCGTCAGTACACTCCCCGAGCCTTATACTTCTAGGATCCTTGGCAAAGTCTTCAAACTTGTTGTCGATTAATTCCCAATGAGCCCCATCTTTCGGGTGCCTCATATACTTATCCACAATTCGCTCATCATGATGCCACCGCAACCTCTTTGCCTCTCTAGGGTTTGCAAACAATCGCCTCAACCTTGGAATTAAAGGCAAGTACCAAACAACCTTGAACAGGATTCTTGTCTTGATCTCGTCGTCCAATTTGTACTTGTCCTTTGCTCTCCTACGCTTGTATCGTGCATGCTTGCATGTGGGACATGCACGCAAATCTTTGTACTCACCACGGTACAATATACAATCATTCACACAAGCCTGTATCTTTTGTACTTCAAGTTTCAATGGGTAAACAATTTTCTTCGCTTCATTCGTGCTTCTTGGGAGCACACTATATTCTGGAAGAATTTCTTTGAAAAGACCTAACATATCTGTGAAGCCCTTGTTTGATAGACCGTTTGCTGCTTTAAATCTAAGAAGCGCCAGGGTGGCACTCAACCTGGAATATTTCTTTTTGCAACCTGGATACAATTATTTCTTGGAGTCCGCATCAATGGTTGGCAGATCCTTGTACCCAATCATATCCTATTTAGGCCCTCGATATCTGCAATCATAGCAGCAAAATCTGGCATATCAAGATCATCATCATCTGCGTCGACGTCTTGGTTTTCTAGTGAGCGTTTCGGCTTTCTGGTGTTCCATTGGTAGCTTGACGCCTCTGCCCCGATGTTAGATTCAACATCCATGTGACACCGATCGGGGTTTGGCATCTCGCAGCCCTGGGTATCTTCATCCATGACCTCCTCTTCACCGTGTCGGGTCCAATGTGTATATCCATCCATGAATCCTCGAGAGACTAAGTGCCACTGGACATCTGCAACTTCATGTGACTCTGTATTGGCCTAATCAGTACATGGACACAGGATGTAATCCGCATCACCAGTTCTCCTCTTTGTACTTTCAGCCAAATTCATGAACTCTGTCATGCCAGTGATAAAATCTATAGTTTTCTGATCCTTCGTCCATCGAGATCGTTCCATCTGCACCACATGAATGGTAATTAAAAATAAAACAACAACATTAATACACAGATTAACTGTTGCCCAAAGATGTGTGCATAAATCACAAGGTTTTATTCTCATAATTACTGAGGGCGCTCCATGTTGTTATCCATACATGCAATGACAAAAATTAATGGCCAGTCAATTTACACGCAGAGTACTAGTACAGCACTACCCCTAGCAATTGAATACCTTAATTAAGTCACTCAAGAAAAGAATACCTTAATTAATTAGCCGTGCGGCGACCTCCACCCAGCAGAAAGAGAAGCATGATGCGGCGGCACGCCGAGACAGCAGGGTCGAGGAGCAAAGCTTAGTGTGGCTGCCGCCTGAAGTTCGACCTCCACTATCCCGCCATCGACTATGATGGATGTGCTCGAATCATGCCGCCGCCAACCTTGATGGTTGAGCTCCTCCTATCTCCCACCGTAGACCGAGGATTGACCTCCTATGACGCTGCCACCGCCCACCAACTGAGGATTGACCTCTTCTCCAGTAGCCGCTGCCTAGGCCATCGCCGCCATCTCTATGTGCAGAGTGGCTGGTTTTTTTACGGATATCCACAGAGCGGCTGTTTACATGGTATCATTGTAACTCAATTATATGTACATGGTAGTACATCACATACGGTTATGTAACGGCAACCGTGTCTCACCTACGTTATCTTCTCACACGGTTTGGTGCAAAAATCATGTGTGACGTTCTAATACCTAACATAAACGACATGTATAAACAGTGTGCCATATACAACATATAGTGCCATAAGTAGTTCCCGACTGTTAGCTTATCCCCACAGTTTCCCCATTTCCCCCAAATCCCTACATAGCCTCCAAATTCCCTCGTGTGGCGCTGACATTGGGGGAATGCGGACGAGTGGTGCTGATGATTTTCGTGCGGCTGCTCCTACTCGCATCGCCGCCACGATGGCAGTCGCCGTTGAGCACTTGCCTAAGGTCATCAGAAGGCAGGTGTACTACAGATCTGAATCATCCTGTTAGGTTCCAAGCTATCCTGATCTTTTTAGCATGTCCAAAGTAGCTCCTTACTGAATCAGTCCTGAATGAACCCCCCCCCCCAGGAAAGCGATCTGCCGCCGGATCGGAGCATGACTCCAGACTCCCGCAACACAAGTTCGAATCTGAGTTTTGCACCACCATGAAGTACCAAAAGATGAGTTGTGTGCATGGGCACACTCCCGCTCGACGTGTATGCACGGAGGGATTCGACATTGGCAGGTAGGTTCTCAGTTGCCCCTTAGAGGTTAGTGCCAAGTTCATCTTGAATGCTATTTAACATTGGCAGGGATATGAGGCTTGTGCCTTTGTTAACTGGCTGGATGAAGAATGGCATGGCAGGGCCTGGAGTGTTATCACCAAGCTCGCAGAAGATAACGTAAAGCTGAAGAAGAAACTGGCTGACCTGGAATGTACAATCAGTACGATGAAGCAAGAAAGACTCAATCACAGGCAACAGATGAAAGCAAGAGACAAGAAGGAACTAGCATGTGTAGTTTTGGTTGTCCCATTAGCCATGTTCTATGCGTTGTTTGCAATGATGATTAGGGGTTTTGTTTGACAGTATTGCTAAAGCACATCTAGATGTGCTCTAAGTAATGCACATCTAGGTCCTATGCCATTGATGTTACGCGAAGATTCGTGCAGATATTTTCCTTTGTCTTTTTTTCTTTTCCTTTGTAGTTTGATTATTACTGGCTTTATCAATAAGAAGAGCTCAGTGTATTGCTTGCCAACTACAATACTCCGTTCGTACCGGTACCGGTGCATAATCCCAAAACTCGTTCCTTGTTTTTATCCTGTAAAAAGAAACCAGCCAATAGGAGTCTTGCACAACCCCGGGAATTTGGAGCGACTAGGTACAAATAATTGTGGTTGATTATATCAGCGGTAATATGTCAACCCCCACTTTAATTGGCATTTCCTCTTCTCTACATACCCCGCTTAAGTGTCCACCATCTTCATCAGCCCGGTAGGCCACGCTACACACTGGCACACACTCTGCAGCCATGTCGAGCGACAGTGAGGACGACAGTTCGGCCAGCAGTCTGGCGCTCGATGATAGGTCAACATCAGAATCATCCCGCTCGTCTTCCATGAGTCCGGCGTTGAGCCCAGACCTCGATTATATCCGGATCATGGAAGGGTTGCCACCTCCGGAGTCGTCAGACGACAACCATATGAACGAGGAGCCGTCGGAGGACGAAGAAGAGGACGACGATGATGATGGGGAGGAATGGTCGAGCGAGGAGGACGACGACAACAACAATGATGATGATGACGACGGAGGCGATGAAAAGCCAACGGTCAGCGGCAAGAAGCGTCCTCGCCAAGACGATGTCACGGGGCCATCCAACAACAACAACAACAACAAGGACTAAATTAAGCAGACTATATATATCTCTATTTCCGTTCGCTCATATTAATTTGTTATCTCTGATTATCCTGTCAATCCCATCGCAGACAGTTAGTAATACATATTTGACAGAGATCTTCTACATTATCGCCCATAGGTTGGTTTGTTGAACTATGTGCCCTAAAGAGCACACAATTCACAAAAAAAGACCATATGGTTATCTATAATGATCGCACACAATTCTGATTACCGACCTGTTTGCCGGGTATCACACGCATCTTGCTACGCCAAATCGTTTGTGTTTACCTCGATCATCACAAACGGTTCATCGGAGCGAACTATATGCCAAACACACACCTTGATCTGGCTGCCCGTTTCTGTTGTTCTGTCTCATCGCAAATGGTTCGTGTGGATCAACTGTATGCCCATCATCGCACACACAACTAAAATCTGAACCGTGTTTGATGTATCACTCATCACAAACGTTTTGCGTCTTTTTTGACGGGTTTTTTACATCACCGCTTGCGATTAATGCATCACACACAGTTTCGTCAAAGGGTCTCTGATCGTAGTGTCGCGTTAGCAGCATCCTGCAGTAGTGATACCCTCAGCCCCGAGGGTGCACTACTCCCTTGTTATCATGGTTACCGTCGGGATGATGAAGATGGCCTTTGGTAATGATTTCCCCACCTACAGGGTGCCGGAATAGGGCTCCTAATGGGATCTCTTTGGTACAGAGGCTTGCGGCGGCAGAGTCGAAGTTCTAGGGTTATTTCTAGGGGTTTCCCTATTTATAAGAATTTTCAGAGTTGGAATCATGCAAAAAGGAGCTAAGATGGGCCCATGGGGCACTAGCCCACGGCCACCCCCTGGGAGCGCCATGGTGGCTTCTGGGGGGCCCGTGGTTCTTCTGGTCCTCCCACGAAGCTTCGGGGGTCTCTTTTGTTCCAAAAAAATCGTCAAAAAGTTGCACTGCATTTGGACTTCATTTAATATGGATTTTCTTGGAAACCAAAAACAAGCAGAAAACAACAACTGGCACTCGGCACTAGGTCGATATGTTAGTCCATAAAAATCATATAAAAGTTATATAAATGTGCACCAAAACCATATAAAATTGTTGTAAAGATGGCATGAATACTTCATAAATTAGAGATATGTTTAAGACGTATGAGTGTTGCAGCCATTTGTTGCCCTGCATAGCTGCCTGGATGGTAATTCTCCACATGGTGCAATGCTTGAGAAGGTCAAGGAATTTGGCACAAAAAATCATCTTAGATATCCAAGGTTCCAACTAGAATTTGGTGAGAGCTCCACCTCTGACACTAAAATGCACTAAGGCATGTAATAGAGTCCTGACCACAATCAATAGGGGCTGGAAGGCCAATCAAAGGATTCGCCCCTATCCATGTAGGACAAACAAAGCCATCGACATCTCATGGACAAACTCTTCATGCAAAGGTTTGGGATTCGAAGGCCACTAAATTTGCACGACATGCAGACTTGCTTCCAGTTAACAATGCATTTTCCTCATGTGGCCTCGTTCTTGTTAACCCAAAGGAAGGCTCGACAATATTAGTTAGATCTCTTAACAAGCCAGGTCGTAGGCTCGGTCACAAGGAGTTGAAATATTGGGAGGGCATAGAGCACCGATGTTACCAGGGCCAGCCTACCCAGAGTGGGCAATTGAAGTTTGGACCATTTGGAAGTTTTACCTAGCAACCTATATTGAAGATAGGCTCATAGTATATCCTTCGCGGCCTAGTGAAGCTGAGAGGCCTGCCGAGGTAGGTGAAGGGTAATTTTTAAATAAAGGAATTGAGGAAATTGGACAGGGATTACACATTACTCTCATCGCACCTGCTATGACAAAGGTTGTTCTTGGTGAAATTTGTAGTTAGTCTCGTGGCCTCGCCAAAGGAATCAATTATCATCTTGGCAGCATGGACCTTTGATTTTTTTAATGTAGTCTTGGCATTACCCTCTTAGACAGTGATCCTTGACCGCTACCTCCAATGGGCACGCTGGAGTGCCGAAATGCCAAGGAGGTTCATCTTGCATGTAGTCTTCTTTCATTGTCAGATAAATCCCTCTCATCAAGTGCTACATCCAACATGCTAAACAGCTCACCGGAGATGGTTGCACGGAGCTTGAGGTCACTGATGAAAGAAGAGCTCCAGCTTTCTAGATCTCTAGTGGCATTAGTCAACTTGCAATACAATCTCAAATAAGAATCAATATATGGTATAGGATTGCTCCAGGAATCTACAACCACTTGAGAAAAACCTTCAAATTTAGTCTAGTAGTTATCGAATCTAAAATGCATGTGTGGTTTGAAGTTTGCATCCATGGTTAACAGTAGCGGGTAGTGGTCAGAAAAATCAGAGGGTAAGGCCGCAAGGATGCAATTGGGGTGATCCATCATCCATCCCTCATCATAAATCATGCGATCAAGCTTCGCCTTCAGTGCAAACTAGTGTTCGTTGGTCCAGGTATACTTTCTTCCATGCAGGTACAACTCCTTAAGTTCTAACTGATTGATGAATCTTTGTAAGGCAGCCATGGTTCCTTGTTGAAGTTCCAATTATTTTTATCAGAAGCTTGCGCAATGAGATTCAAATATCCACCTATAATGCAGGGCATGGAACTTGGACAGTGCGATCGGAGGCAATCCATAAATGGGAGCTTCTCGGCATCAATTTGATGGTTGTTCACCATAATCAATCTAAACTCTATGCCAGACAGTAGCCACGATGGTCAGCAGCGAGGAAATATCGATTTGAATCATGGGTTATAACATCCAAAAGGTCCTTGTTCCATGTCAATATGATGCCACCGCTGGTTCCAATGGCAAGGGAGAGAACAACTTGGAGTAAGGAGGGTCGCAACACTGTCAGACAACAGCGAGATCAACACAACTAACTTGGGTTCTTGCAAATAGATAATTATGGGTTCATGCATTAACACAACAGCTTTGACAACACGACGACAAGTAGAGATTTTTAGTCCTCTCACATTCCAAAACAAGGATAATGTAACTTGACATAGGAAACTAAATAAACACATGTAGCAGAATAGAGTAGTTACACATGACGCGCCTTACACCTCCCTTAATAGTGGCCATTTTCGCAAGTGTCGAGAGATCCTCAATCTGACCAGTGAAGAGGGGTTTATTGAACGTGAGCTTTGACATCTCAAGTATGCTCTTGTATTCTTATTATCACTCGGTGGTGATGAGGCCTCTCTTGCTGACATGAGGCATCGGGCAAGACCGAGGGAGATATTTTCCCCATAGGAGATGATCCCTTCATTTCTGTTTTGGAGTTGGTGGCTTCTTCTGGTGGCAGTGGTAGGACGGCAGCGTCCTCGCTTCTCCCTCAACTTTGCATAGGCAGGTCCGACAAGCAGGGGAGCAGAGATCGGTGAGGTAGGCATGATGATCCACAAGTATAGGTATCAATCGTAGTCCTTTCGATAAGTAAGAGTGTCGAACCCAATGAGGAGCAGAAGGAAATGATAAGCGTTTTTCAGCAAGGTATTCTCTGCAAGTACTGAAAGTAGTGGTAACATGTAGTTCTGTAGAAAGATAATTCATGACAAGTAACAAGTAGTAATAGTAACAACTGTGCAGTAAGCTAGCCCAATCCTTTTTATAGCAAAGGACAAGCCATAAAGTTCTCTTATATAAAGCAAAGTGTTCTCGAGGACACATAGGAATTCTCATCTAGTCATGTTCATCATGTTTGGTTGATTCGTGTTTGCTACTTCGATAATTTGATATGTGGGAGGACCAGTGCTAGGGTGTTGTTCTTACTTGAACAAACAACCCTCTTATGATTACCCCCTCTAGCAAGCATCCTCAACTATGAAAGAAGAATTAAGATAAATCTAACCATAGCATTAAACATATGGATCCAAATCAACCCATCAACCCCTTACGGAATAACGCATAAACTAGAGTTTAAGCTTTTGTCACTCTCGCAACCCATCATCTACTTATTACTCCCCAATGCCTTCCCTTAGGCCCAAATATGGTGAAGTGACATGTAGTCGACGTTCGCATGACACCACTAAAGGAAGAACAACATACACATCATCAAAATATCGAATGAATACCAACTTCACATGATTACTTATAACAAGACTTCTCCCATGTCCTCAAGCGCAAAAGTAACTGCTCACAAATCACATTTACATTCAAGATCATAGGTGTATTGAATATTCTTAAGGATCTGAACATATAGTCTTCCACCAAATAAACCAACTAGCATCAACTACACGATGTAATCAACACTACTACCAACCCACATGTACCAATCTGAGGTTTTGGGACAAAGATTGAATACAAGAGATGAACTAGGGTTTGAGAGGAGATGGTGCCGGTGAAGAAGTTGATGAATATTAGTCCTCCCACGATGAGAGGATCGTCGATGATGTCGATTGTTCTGATTTCCCCCTCCCGGAGGGAAGTATCCCCAATGGAATTGCTCTGTCGGAGAGCAAAAGTGCTCCTGCCCAGGTTACGCCTCGAGATGGCGGCGCTTCATTCCAAAAGTCTTCCTCTTATTTTTGTCTCTAGGGTAAAATCCTTCATATAGCAGAAGATGGGCATCGGAGGCCAGCTATGGGCCCCACAAGGCGCCAGGGAACGCCCTAGGGGTGGACGCGCCCTGTTGCCTTGTCGATGGCACCGATTTCCCCCTCCCGAAGGGAAGTATCGCCGGCGAAATCGCTCCATCGGAAAGCAAAAGTGCTCCTGCCCAGGTTCCGCATCAAGACGGCAGCGCTTCGTCCCGAAATTCTTACTCTTATTTTTTCTAGGGTAAAATCCTTCATATAGCAGAAGATGGGCTCTGGAGGCCAACTGTGGGCCCCATAAGGCATCAGGGCATGCCATGTTGCCTTGTGAGCAGAAGGTGGCCCCCCTCTGGTATTCTTTGTTTCAGTATTTTTTTTTATATTCAATAAAAATCATCATGAATTTTCAGGTCATTTGGAGCTCCGTAGAATAGTTATGTCCATTATAGATCTTTTAGGTCCAGAATTACAGTTGTTGGTAATTTTCCTCTCCATGTAAGTCTTGAAAATTAAGAGAGAAAAGGCATTAGAATTGCATCATAAAGTGAAATAATGACCAAAAACATTCTAAATAATAGTAGGAAAACATGATGCAAAATGGACATATCAACTCCCCCAAGCTTAGATCTCGCTTGTCCTGAAGGGAAAACCGAACTTGATAATCACGACCACATGTTAGAGAGAGAGGTGTCAACAAAATAAAATACAGACATGGTAGCATCATGATCATTATCATAGCAACAAAATATTTATTATATAACTTCGCATAATCAAGTAACAATTCATTCACAACATTGAAGTATGAAGTATAAACTTTCTTGGAAACAAACAAACTATGTGCTCGATCATTGAAACAATCACAATTCATCATATTTCTAGGAAGAGGCTATGTAAGAGCTTTTGTTTTGCAAGTCCACATACTCAATTTTCAAATAATATTCTATGATTGCTAACTCTCAATGCATATTTTTGGGAACAAACATTTCGTTGGACACATAGGAAGATGGGGGTTCATTGTTTTCACCTCCCAACTCGTTTACCTCAAGGATAATGTCAACAACAATAACTCATGATTACCTACATCCAACTGGATATGTATGCCTGGATCTTTAATTCCCCACCACATGATGCTTGTCAAGTAGAGAATAAATAAGAATGGAGTAGGGGTAATCACTATTGACTCTTGCGTAAAATTAAATACAGAAAAATAAAAGATAGGCCCTTCGCAGAGGGAAGCAGAGATTGGCGTGCATTTTTAGTTTTGGATGTGCAAGCTCTTAATGTAAAGGAACGTCACTTTATATTGCCCCTTATGATAACAACCTTTATTATGCAGCATGTCGCTTTTATTTCTTTGCCATCATAAGATCTTACAAAGCTTATTTTCCCTTACAATAAAAGATCATACATATTTAGGAGCAATTTTTATTGCTTTTGCACCAATGACAACTTACTTGAAGGATCTTATTTAATCCATAGGTAGATATGGTGGACTCTCATGACAAGAAGCTGGGTTTAAGGGGTATGTACAAGTAGTATCTCTACTTAGTACGAAGTTTTGGCTAACAAAAGATTGTGAGCAAGCACCACATGTTAGAGGATCCATGAAAATATGTTGGGAAACGTTGCATGGAAAACAAAAAATTTCTATACGCTATGAGAGGGAAGAGTGTGTCAACATACGCTCGTAGACCGTTAAGCAGAAGTGTTTATCAACGCGGTTGATGTAGTCGTACACCTTCACGATCCGCCTGATCAAGTACCGAAAGTACGGCACCTCCGCATTCAGCACATATTCAGCTCGATGACGTCCTCACCTTCTTGATCCAGCAAGACGGGCAAAGTGGTAGATGAGTTCCAGCAGCACAACGGCGTGGTGACAGTGGTGATGCAACTATCTCCGCAGGGCTTTGCCGAGCACTACGAAAATATGACCGAGGATGAACTAGAGGGAGAGGGGCGCCGCACACGTCTAGGGAATCGTTGTGTGTGTTTCCCCTCTCCCTCCTCACATATATATAGGTGTAGGGGGAGGGGAGGAAGCCCTGGGCGCGCCCCCAAGGGGCTGGTGTCAGTGTCAAAACCGGCGGATCTCGGGTAGGGGGTCCTGAACTGTGCGTCTAAGGTTGATGGTAACAGGAGACAGGGGACACGATGTTTACCCAGGTTCGGGCCCTCTCTATGAAGGTAATACCCTACTTCCTGCTTGATTGATCTTGATGAATATTAGTATTACAAGAGTTGATCTACCACGAGATCGTAATGGCTAAACCCTAGAAGTCTAGCCTGTATGGCTATGGTATTGAGTATCTATCCTTTCCGAACTACACCCTCCGGTTTATATAGACACCGGGGGATCTAGGGTTACATAGAGTTAGTTACATAAGATGGAATCTTCATAGTTGTTTGCCAAGCTTGCCTTCCACGCCAAGGAGAGTCCCATCCGGACACGGGTACAGTCTTCGGTTTTCATATCTTCGCAATCCATCAGTCCGGCCCATAGATAACAGGTCGGACGCCCGAGGACCCCTTAGTCCAGGACTCCCTCAGTAGCCCCTGAACCTGGCTTCAATGACAAGGTATCCGGCGCGTGATAGTGTCTTCGGCATTGCAAGGCGGGTTCCTCCTTCCAAACTCCCGAATAGTCCCTAGACAAATTGATCATCTCCGGACCTATAACACACACCGCACACAACCGCAGAGAGAATATAATAACACACAAGTCCAATCTGCTGACAACTTTAGTAATGTGATGTCACGCCTGTCCGGTCATAATTTTGAACTGTTTTTCGCCCCCATGTTTCAAGACGTGGTTGTCATTGGCACGTCTTGTCAAAGCAGAGATCGTGTCCCCTTATTACGGGATTTTCATCAATATGAGCGTGGGTAACCCAACTGTCCTGCGAGAAAGATTCCTTAGGAATAGGCAGGTTCTTAGGCTTAGGAGGAGACGTTCAATATCGGAGGTGTTTATAAAGTAACCAAGGGCTGTCTTTTTATGCCAAACCTCTCCTAAGCCTCCCTAACCCTGAGTTCCAGCACCCAAGGTTCGACTCCATTGCTTTCAGCCTTCCCATCATGTCCGGATCTAGCTCCCAAGGCCGATGGGTGGCTTCCTCCATTACAGAGGAGGATATCACAAAGCTTCGGGTGGCCAGATATCTGACCGTAGAGATCCACCACCGGCTTCCTGCTCAAGGACAAGTTATTCTGACCCCCAGATCCGGCAAAAGGGTGGTATTCATCTCCCACTTCCTTCAGGGGTTAGGGTTTTCTCTTCACCGTTTGTCCGAGGGCTAATGTTTTATTACGGACTAGATTTTCATGATCTTGCCCTGGACTCTATCCTCCATGTCTCGGCGTTTATCATTACATGCGAGGCCTTCCTTCGAATCCCCCCACACTTCGGCTTATGGCTAAAGACCTTTAGTGTGAAGCCGAAGGTAGTCGATGGGGAATAGGCGGAGTGCGGCGGTGCTACAATCAGCCAACTCACCAACACTCCCTAGCCAAAAGGTTCTTTTACCGAGGCTTCCAATTACTGGCAGCGGGAGTGGTTTTATATTACAGAGCCTCGCAGGGCTAAATGGGTAGTTGCCCCCACCTTCCGTCCCGGCTCACCATTACAGCTCGCGTCATGGGTCAACAAGGGGCTAGACTGGGGATTAGTGGATGAAGTGCGGACCTTACAAAGCCGCATCTGAACCCTCCTCGAGAGAGATATCGATCTCGTCAGTGTGATCCAAGTGATGTTAGTTCGCCGAATCCTGCCCTGCCAGTGCAGGCCTTGCCGCATGTGGGAGTTTAATCCAGAAGGACCACAAACCCTCCAACACTTCTTCAGCGCCACACACGAAGGGATGTGGAAGTTATTTTTTGGGAAGCGAAAACATTGGTCGGATACTGCTGAGGACGCTGGCCTTAACTATAATCGTCCGGATACCTCGGTAAGCACTTGGCTTGTGAATACTTTGTGGTCATGCATACAGTAATATGGTACTGAGCAAGCTATCTTTTTTCAGGGCTGGATAAAGAAGGCGGAACTGATTATGTGTTCGACCCCTCTGCCCGAGGGTCCAGCGAATCATGTCCTAACAAGGATGCTGGCCCCAGCACCATACCAGATGCCGGAGAAGGAGGACGAGGCAGAGGGCAAGAGGACCAAGGATGGCCTCTATTCCTAGGGAACCTCGGACTTTGTGTCCGGAGGAATAAAAATCCCCTCATCCGAAGACAAAAGTGAAGGGGGGTTTGCTATCTCCTTCCCTCCCAGGAAGAAGAGGGCCGCCTCCGAATATTGGGAGAAGCAGGCTCCTAAGCGAGGCAAGATGCCTCTTGGGGGCGGCCCGGGCCTGGAGGAAGTCGAAGCGCAGTCTCATGACGAGGACAAGCCTCCGACCAAATCGTAAGTGAACAAGGCTGTTTTAAACCTATCCGTTCTTTTCTTATGATGCCTGGAATATATATTTTTTGCAGCTCAGCGCACAGTCCCCTTCAACAATCCTCTTCTTCGGGGGACCTTCTCCCGGAGATGATGGAAAGCGAGACGCCCCCACCGGCTTCTCCGTCCAATAGGGCAAACGACCTTGAGGTGTCATCGTGGAGGGTCTCCCCCGACCTACAAGTGGTGCAAGGGATGACGAAGATGCTACACGAAGGTGATACTTCGGCGGCCCAGGGTCCGAGGAACAACAATGAAGACCCCGAACAATCTGGAATGCGGCCGGATACAAATAAATGGATCCATTCAAAGGGTGACCGTACTCCCGCGGCTGCCTCCGGAGACCCAGAGGCGCCAGATATCTTGACTAACATGTTGTGGCAGGCGTCCGTTTCAGAGGAACATGGTACCTTGATGGGTACGGTGGTTAAAAAGGTCCTATCCGCAAAGAGCGAATTGAATGAGGCCTTTGCGAGTCTGCTGAGAGGCTTCGAGGTTTGTACTGTAATATGTGCAATTGTGTTTTATTCAGAAAATACACCTGTGTATAGACAGTAGCCCCTGAGACTCAGGTTGGCTTCCCATAGGAAGCGAACGGAGGATCAAAAGAAATATCCGAGGACTAATCTGATTAACTTTGAACACAGGCTGCTTCCCCCGTGGCTACTTCCGAGACTGCGGATATTGCCGAGCTGCAACAGAAGCTTGATGTAGCCGGGGATGACATTACATCGATCAGTATGCGTCTTGACGAGTCGCAAGGTATGTATTCGGAGCAGCCCCTGCACATACATTTTTGTGATATAAGCATGACGCTGAAAGTTGTGCCTGGCTGCAGATGGTGCTGCCGCCGTTGAAATTTTTCGGGCGGAGCTAGCCCGGGCCAAGGAGCAGGACCAATGTAGTAATGCGACTGCCGAGAAGGCATCGGCTGAGTTAAAAGCCGAATGAGCTGCTCGGCGTCAAGACGAGGAGAAGATATCCACGATGGCGCTTGAGCTAAAAAGTGCTGTTAGCCGGTGTGAACTCGTTGAGAAGGAGAATGAAGCCAAAACGGTTGAAATTGACAAGGCCCTATGAGAGGCAAGAGAAGCGCGGTCTGAACCCAGAGCAGCCCGTGAGGAGATCCGGCAAGCTGGGGAGATTGCAGCTGGTAAGCCATTTTTGCTACAGGCTAAGTTCAGCGATCTGAACTATGCTCAGCTTAACCAATCGTGGAGTTCTCTGGATGAGTTTTTAGACTTGCCAAAGAGTTCTTCCGATGTGGCACAGTATTATCAGGCACAATATGGGTACGCAACGGAGAAGCTTTTCTGGTCACAATTCGGCGCCTCGAAGCGCCCCCTGTTGCTGAATGAGCAGATATCACAGTGGGCCGAGCTTCATAGGATATCTGGTGGTGCCATGAAGAACGTCATAATCCGGTTATGGCCAACTGAGCCTGTTCCGAACAGTTACTTCGGCTTGGTGAAGTAGCTTGTTGACGCAGTGCCGCGTATCGACACTGTGAAGCGATCGGTGTGCATCGAGAGTGCACGGATGGCTTTTGCCCGAGTCAAGGCGTTCTGGGGGAATATGAAGGCCATCGACGTTGCAGTGAAGAGTCCACCCAAGGGCAAGGACCGCCACGAACCGGAGCATTATTTTGAAGACGTCCTTATAGTCGCCCGCTTGATAGAGGGTCAATGCTCGAAAGACATAATGTTCGAGTGAAGTGTATGAGAATTGTACGAGACAATTTTATAGTAAATCTATTTGTATATTTTGCTCGAAAGCTTGTGTTCCTCCTATGCGGCCGTTTTAATATAATCTGAAAGTTTTCCAGTCGTCGGCTTCAGCCCCCTTGTAGGAAGTACAGGGGTGTTCGAAAAATCATCTGATCACTCTTGACCCAACATCTTGGTCCGTGAAGGAGGTGTCAATGTGGCGAACTAGGCAACCATACTATAGGGCATTAACACTTTCACTTAGCCATAGGAGTTTTACGGTGGGTCTACGACATAGCCCCTGTTATGTATGCGGCTTACTCATACGATGCGTTTACATAATTGACCGGAAAAGAGGTCCTTCGTGTGACATGGAGGAATCGCTAGAGATTCCGATAAGTCATCGAGTGGTTGACCAGCTCTCGCCGCATCATGACAGTCATTTTTCGGCTTTCTCTACTGAGGTGCGTCATCGGGTGAACCGGTAGCACAATCGTAGTAGTTCTCCCTTTACTACCCTAGCCGATAGAGCGGAACGTAGGATAGCAAGCACAGGAGCCGGGAAACCCAACTATTGACCCAGGACATGATTCAGAGCTGATGCTTATAAGGCCAAACTCGCGATGCTGAAGTACACTGTAAAAGCTGTTCGGACTTTGTTGGTAACTCATTCGTTCTCGTACCGAGCCCCTGGCAAGTTTAAGCCGGGGTATATCTATGAAACAACTATAGGAGGCGTATTCATTTTGCGAAAAGACGCGAGTGATTAATTCGGATAATTTGAATTGGGACCTGAGTAATATGCCAATGGTTACTTGATATACATAAAGGCCACGACCCCTGCAATTTGATATGCCCTGGGTCGAAGGCAGAGGAAAAAGTCATGTTACAGGCTCAAAAAGAGAGTGCGGTCTACAAAAAGTTATTTTGGACCTCTTGTCGCACGTCTGCGCCGCCTGTCCTTAGCGAGGGGAATCCTTGAAGGGAGTAGCCCCGTAGGTGAGTGTACGGATCCGAACTCCTATGGGGTCGGTCATAGGTGTTTCCCCTTTGCGCCACCTGCTTTTAAGAGATAATGAAACAAAAGGAAATAGGAAAGTGGTTAAAGAATGTTACCGAAGTGCCTGCAGACTTGTCCGTATTGGGCTTCCGTCAATGCCCATGGTATCTTGAATGTGTAATTATGTATGCGGTATAGTTTTAACGTGTATACGAGATGGGCCGCGGAAGCCGAACTGCTATTTCTATTCCGGATTTGATCGATCTTCAGGGGGAAATTGCTTCCTCCCTCCGGCATTGCGTGATCTTTCATTATCATTGCGACGGTTGTGTATGCTTCGTCGTGGCTTGCCATTGCCGTCTCGGATTTTAGAAGTGCCTGAGTCGCTGGCGTTGTTGCTTCTACGAGCGAGCCAGTTGTCTTCTCCCGCGCAAAAGCGGGTCATTAGAGCGGTAAGGGCTGTCATGGATCTAGGTCCTTCTTGACCGAGGTGGTGTGCAAGCCATTCATCCCGGACGCTATGTTTAAAGGCCGCAAGGGCCTCCGCGTCCGGACAGTCGATGATTTGGTTCTTTTTAACTAGGAACCTGGTCCAGAGCTTCCTGGCTGACTCTCCAGGCTGCTGGACAATGTTACTTAAGTCATCGGCGTCCGGTAGCCGGACATATGTTCCTTGGAAGTTGTTGCGAAAGGCGTCCTCCAAATCCTCCCAGCTGCCGATGGAATTTTCCGACAGACTGTTTAACCAGTACCGAGCTGGTCCTTTGAGTTTTAGTGGTAGGTATTTGATGGCGTGAAGGTCGTCTCCGCGGGCCATGTGGATATGGAGGAGGAAGTCCTCGATCCATACCACAGGATCCGTTGTTCCATCATATGATTCGATATTCATGGGTTTGAACCCGTCTGGGAATTCATGCTCCGTTACTTCATTTGTGAAGCAAAGAGGGTGTGCGGCGCCTCTATGTTGGGCCACACTGCGGCGTATCTCCAATAGAGTCCATTTGCGGTTTTCAGCCCGAGTGTGGCTGGGTTTGTCACGTCCGAATAGGTGGTCGTCGTCATGTGTTGGGGTATGTTCTTGCGATATGTAGATCGCTCTTGAGTGTCCTGCTTTGCTACCCAAGTCTTGTTGATGGTCGTATGTATAACCCCGAGCTGTTTTGTTCTTGCTTTTACTATGAGGTGGGGCGGTCTGGTGTTCGGCTTGAGTTGCCGCTTTACCTGGGCCCAGTTGTGGTCGACCTGCCGCATTGTGCAATGATGGTATGGGCTCCAGCGCCTTATTGTCACCCTGGGGTAGCAATCTATGCTTCGGATAGCTTTTGGCTGGTCCACTAAAGCCGTATTCTTCAGCCTCTAGGACTTCGGTCCATCTATCATTGAGCAGATCTTGGTCAGCTTGAAGCTGATGATGCTTCTTTTTCAAGCTCCTTGCTGTGGCTATTAGTTGGCGCTTAAAGCGCTCCTGCTCACGAGGTTCCTCGGGCACGATGAAATCCTCAGTGCCGAGGCCCACCTCATCCTCAGAGAGCGGAAGGTAATTGTCGTCCTCTGAATCTTCGTGTGTGGCCTGTTTAGTAGGGCTAACCTGCCCATCTTCCCGTTCATCTTGTTCATTAGTTGTATCAACAGGGTCTTCGTTGTCATCGACATCATTGCCCATGCCTTCAATATTCTCGGAGTCGTAATCAAGTGTATCGGTCGAATACTCGACTGTGGCTATGAAGTGGGTGGTGGGTGGGGAGCACAATTCTCCACCGTCAACCCCTGGTTCGAGCCGGATATAGTTCGGCTGTAAGTCCTCCGCCGAGGACAGGTTTTTTAAGGAATTTAACACATCACCCAAAGGCGAGTGCTGGAAGATGTCTGTGGCACTGAATTCAAAGATCGATAAACGATCAAGCTCGGCGTCCACTGGCTCACGTGGTTCAGAACTTATGGCCGAAGATGAGTCCAGAGTTCTGATGACAAAGACGCCGTGAGAGGTTAAGTTTGTGTGTGGCTCTGACGTCGAGGAATCTGCGGCCTCCATGGTGGGGTTGATCCTCCCGTCCTTGGATGGCGTCGCTTGCTCCGGATCTAGGGCCAGAGCGTTTACAGGAGCGATCTCCTGGATGCGGCCCGATGACAGATTAAGGTCTTGATCATCGGGGTGACCGGGAGCGGCTACTGCGGTCTCGAATCCGACGAAGATCAAGTCTCCATGGATGTCCGCGACGTAGTTCAAGCTCCCGAATCTGACCTGATGGTCAGGGGCATAGCTTTTGATCTGTTCCAGATGGCTAAACGAGTTGGCCCGCAATGCGAAGCCACCGAACACGAAGATCTGTCCGGGGAGGAAATTTTCTCTGCAGACAGCGTTATTATTGACGATTGAAGGGGCCATCGAACCTTTCAGCGACAGCACACAGGAACTCTCAATGAAAGCACCAATGCCAGTGTCAAAACCGGCGGCTCTCGGGTAGGGGGTCCTGAATTGTGCGTCTAAGGTTGATGATAACAGGAGACAGGGGACACGATGTTTACCCAGGTTCGGGCCCTCTCTATGGAGGTAATACCCTACTTCCTGCTTGATTGATCTTGATGAATATGAGTATTACAAGATTTGATCTACCATGAGATCGTAATGGCTAAACCCTAGAAGTCTAGCATGTATGACTACGGTATTGAGTATCTATCCTTTCCGGACTACATCCTCCGGTTTGTATAGACACCGGGGGGGTCTAGGGTTACACAGAGTTGGTTACATAAGACGGAATCTTCATAGTTGTTCGCCAAGCTTGCCTTCCACGCCAAGGAGAGTCCCATCCAAACACGGGTACAATCTTCGGTTTTCATATCTTCACAACCCATCAGTCCGGCCCATAGATAACAGGCCGGACGTCCGAGGACCCCTTAGTCCAGGACTCCCTCAGTTGGCGCCTGCCCTAGCTGTTTGTGTATGGGGGAAGGAAAGGATGACTAGCTGCCTTAGGGCGCCTCCCCTTTCCTTCCCTCCCTTCTTGGTGCGTGGGCAGGGGGTGGAGGGGCACGCCAGCCCCCTTATGGGCTGGTGTGCTCCCCCCTTTGGCCAATAAGGCCCACCACTTATCGGTGGCCTCCTAGAACCCCTTCCGACACTCCGATGAATACCCGGTACATCCCGAAACCTTTTCGATGACCAAATAGCATCGTCCTATATATCAATCTTTACCTTCGGACCATTCTGGAGCTCCTCGTCATGTTCGTGATCTCATCCAGGACTCCAAACAACATTCAGTCATCAACTCATATAATACTATATCGTCAGCGAGCATTAAGCGTGCGAACCCTGCGGGTTCGAGAATGATGTAGACATGACTAAGACGCCTCTCCGGTCAATAACCAATACTGGGACCTAGATGCCCATATTGGTTCCTACATATTCTACAAAGATATTTATCGGTCAAATCTTATGACAACATACGTAATTCCCTTTGTCTATCAGTATGTTACTTGCCCGAGATTCGATCATCGGTATCTTCATACCTAGTTCAATCTCGTTATCGGCAAGTCTCTTTACTCATTTCGTAAAACATCATCTCGTAACTAACTCCGTATTCATTTTGCTTGCAAGCTTCTTGTGATGTGTATTATCGAGAGGGCCCAAAGATACTTTTTTGATACACGGAGTGACAAATCCTAATCTTGATCCATGCCAACTCAACAGACACCTTCGGAGATACCTGTAGAGCATCTTTATGATCACCCAGTTATGTGGTGATGTTTGATAGCACACAAGGTATTCCTCCGATATCCGGGAGCTACATGATCTCATAGTTGAAGAAATATGTATTCGACATTAAGAAAGCAGTAGCAATAAACTGAACAATCATATGCTAAGCTAACGGATGGGTCTTGTCCATCACATCATTCTTCTAATGATGTGATCCTGTTATAAAATGACAAATCATGTCTATGGTTAGGAAACCTTAACCATCTTTGATCAACAAGATAGTCTAGTAGAGGCTCACTAGGGACACGACACTTGTTTATGTATTCTGAAAGTGCAACTATCCCTAGGTGGTTTTGGTAATTATTAACAACATATAGCTCATTGAACTAATACTATTTAACGATGATCATTTCAAAAAGTTCAATGATTGGCATGGCATGGATTAGGAATGTGGACCCCTCAAAATGCTAAGGACACATATTGGCTCAAGCTCAAGACTCTACATTTTACTTTTAGTGATCCAATATCACATTGAGTCCATAGGAAAAGCCAATACTATTAAAAGGGGATGAGGTGTTGCTTAATGGCTTACTTTCTCAAAATACTTAGTGATATGCTCCAAAAACCCTCAACCACTTTCTCATACCACATATTTCCCAAACCAAAAGTGAAAGCACAGGTGCTCCCTGGGTGGTTTTGGTAATTAATTCCAACATATCTCTTGTTGGACTAATGTTCTCATCTAGTATGTTTTAGATAAGTCCAACAATGGAGTGGCATGGACTAGAGGATGTGGAACCCTTCCAAGATGATGAGGACAAAGGATTGGCTCAAGCTCAAAGCTCAGGACTCTACATTTTGCTTTTAGTGCTCCAAGATCACATTGAGTCCATAGGAAAGCTAACACTATTAAAAGGAGATGAGGTGTTGCTTAATGGCTTGCTTGCTCAAAGTGCTTAGTGATATGCTCCAAAGCCCTCAACCACTTTCCCATATCCACATATGTCCCAAACCAAAAGTCAAACTCGGCCCGACCAAAATTTCCTACCCGACGCCACCGAGTTCACTTGACATAGCCACTGCCAGAAACCCTAGTCAAATCGGTCTCACCGATGGGATCTCGGTCTCACCGAGATGGGATTGAAAACTCTCTGTTTCTCTTCGCAACGTTTTGGTCTAACTGAGATGAGTGATCGGTCCCACCAAGTTGGCAATGCAAACTCTCTGTTTCCCCTTCGTAACGTTTCGGTCTAACAGAGATGAGCGAATCGGTCCCACCGAGTTTGCCTGACCAACTCTCTGTTTGCCTATTACCAAAATCGGTCCCACCGAGTTTGTGTAATTGGTCTCACCGAGACTACATTATGCCCTAACCCTAATGGAATCGGTCCCACCGAGTTGACATGCCGGTCCCACCGAAATGTCTAACGGTCACATTATGAACTAAATCGGTTCGATCGAGTTGTCTGATTCAGTCCCACCGAGTTTGGTGATTTGTGTGTAATGGTTAGATTTTGTGTGGAGGCTATATATACCCCTCCACCCACTCTTCATCAATGGATAGATCCATCAGAACATGCCTACACTTCCAACATACATTTTCTGAGAGAGAACCACCTACACTTGTGTTGAGGTCAAGATATTCCATTCCAACCACATAAATCTTGATCTTTACCCTTCCCCAAGTTGCTTTCCACTCAAACCCTCTTTCCTCCAAATCCAATCCTATGAAAGAGAGCTGAGTGTTGGGGAGACTATCATTTGAAGCACAAGAGCAAGGAGTTCATCATCAACACACCATCTATTACCTTTTGGAGAGTTGTGTCTCCTAGATTGGTTAGGTGTCACTTGGGAGCCTCCGTCAAGATTGTGGAGTTGAACCAAGGAGTTTGTACGGGCAAGGAGATCGCCTACTTCGTGAAGATCTACCGTAGTGAGGCAAGTCCTTCATGGGCGATGGCCATGGTGGGATAGACAAGGTTGCTTCTTCGTGGACCCTTCGTGGGTGGAGCCCTCCATGGACTTGTGCAACCGTTACCCTTCGTGGGTCGAAGTCTCCATCAACGTGGACGTATGATAGCACCACCTATCGGAACCATGCCAAAAATCTCCGTGTCTCCAATTGCGTTTGCACACTCAAATCCCATCCCTTTACATTCTTGCAACTTGCATGAATTACTTTCTGCTGCTTATATACTCTTGTCATGCTTGCTTGATATGTATTGTGAATGTTTAAACTTGTGCCAAAACTCCACTTCAACTTAAAGAAATGAAAAACTGCAACTTTTCTTACTAAGTGTCTATTCACCCCCCCCTCTAGACACCTCTTCTTGATCCTTTCAATTGGTATTAGAGCTTTGGTCTCCATTGCTTTGGTTTAAACACCTTTGGAGGAAGATGGATGAGTCTACGTTGGGGAGTCTTAGACATAGAGTGCCTATACTTGATGGAGAGTACTTTCATGAATGGAAAAATGAGATGCTTGAGATTTTCAATGAATATCAGTTGAACAAGTACATTACTAGCCCTTGTGCACCTCATGTTGGTCCTTTACATCCTACCCTTGATGAGTCTATTGACATGATCCATAATCTTAGAACTGTCAATTTAATCACTAGAGGTTTGCCCAGAAACTTGCTTGCTAGCTTTCCTGCTCTTGATTGTGCCTACACCATATGGAGATTCCTTGAGGAACAATTTCCAAACTATTCCTTGAAAAACTTAGATGAGATTCTTCATAAGTCTATTGCCTTGAGTAAGATGAGTTCCAATGATCCCAAATTTGGTGATTGTTTATTTGAGCTTACTAATCTTACGAGTGCCAAAGGAGATGTTGGAATCATTAGCAATATCATTTCCAAAGTCATTAGAATTCATAGAGATGAACATTGTTACGGTCATACTTCTAATGAATCACTCTCTCTAGGAATTTATCCACCACATGACGATGTTGAACATGGATACTATGATGAGGATGAGGATAGTGACTGTGATCTTGATGATGCAATGAGACACTTTGATCTTATGGCTATTCTTCGCGGCTACATGGCTGGAGGAAAGGAATGGGTTCTAGATAGTGGGTGTACCGATCATATGACTGGAGACAAAGATATGTTTCGTGAGCTTGCTGAAAACAACGGCCCTCGAAAGTATGTCACTTTTGGTGATAAATCAAAGGGTAAGGTGATTGGCCTTGGTAAGGTGACCATCTCACATGATAGCTCCATACAAAATGTATGTTCGTTGAATCTCTTGGCTACAATTTACTTTCCGTATCTAGACTTGCTGACATTGGTTTCAATGTCCTATTTACTAAAGTAGATTGCCAAGTGTTTCGTAGAGATAATCATAAAATGGTCTTTACCGGTACACGTAGAGGTGATCTTTACATTGTTGATTTCACTAAAAAGGCTCAACCTAAAACTTGCCTAATTATAAATCCTCGAAAGGTTGGTTGTGGAATAGAAGGTTAGGTCATGTGGGCATGTGAAATCTTGATAAGCTTATTAAAGGTGATCATATCCTTGGAGTAAAAGATGTTATATTTGACAAGGATAGACTTTGTAGTGCTTGTCAAGCAGGAAAACAAGTTGGAGTAAGTCACCCCGTGAAGAACATTATGACCACGAGAAGACTGCTTGAGCTACTTCATATGGATCTCTTTGGTCCCAATGCCTACAAGAGTCTGGGTGGTAACTCATTTGGTCTAGTCATACTTGATGATTTTTCAAGATTTACGTGGGTGTTCTTTCTTGATGACAAATCGCAGGTCCAAAAGATCTTCAAGAGCTTCGCTAGGAAGGCGCAAAATCAATTTGAAATGAAGATCAAGAAGGTTTGTAGCGACAATGGAAGGGAGTTCAAGAACGCAAATGTGGACACCTTTCTTGACGAAGAAGGGATTTCACATGAGTTCTCGGTTACGTACACACCTCAACAAAATGGAGTTGTTGAGAGGAAGAACCGAACTCTTATTGAGATGGCGAGAATGATGCTTGATGAGTACAAGACTCCAAAACAATTTTGGGCGGAAGCGGTTGAGACAGCTTGGCATGCAACAAATCGATTGTATCTTCACAAGCTGCTCGGCAAGATGGCATACGAGCTTCTCACCGGTAACAAACCCCAAGTTGGATACTTTCGAGTATCCGGCTCAAATTGCTACATTCTTGATAAGCATCGTCATTCTAAATTTGCTCCTAAATCTCATGAAGGTTTCCTACTTGGTTATGGCTCAAACTCTCACACTTACTGTGTCTACAACAATTTCACCCGAAATGTTGAAGAGATGGTAGATGTGAAGTTTGATGAATCTAACGGCTGTAGAGCAATTGCCAATTGATGTAGGAGATAAGGATCCTTCGGAAGCAATCCAAGACTTGTCTATTGGCAAGATTCGTCCAACGGAGGTAAAGGAGAGTACATCGTCCGTCCAAGTGGAAGCTTCTACCTCACGACAACGTGAACCAAGAGTTGATACGGAAGCATCCACAAGTGGGACGCACCAAGATGAACAAAACGAGGAAGTACACCAAGATGAACCTCATCAACCTCCTTCTCCACCAAGACAAGAGAACAACAACGCCGATAATGAAGAAGGACAAGATGATGAAGAAGATGTTCCACCCCGGCCCAAGCAAAAGCTTTCACGAGTTCGAGCAAGAGTCTCAAGAGACCACCCCATCGAACAAATATTCAATGATATTCAAACCGGGAGAATCACTCGCTCTAAAACGCGTTTGGTTAATTTTGTGAACATTATTCATTCATCTCTAGCATTGAACCTATGAAGGTTGAAGAAGCATTGGAAGATCCGGATTGGATAAATGCCATGCATGAAGAGCTACACAACTTCGAGAGAAATCAAGTGTGGACATTGGTCGAGAAGCCCGACAACAACCACAACGTCATTGGTACCAAATGGGTGTTTCGCAACAAGCAAGACGAAGATGGTCAAGTCGTCCGCAACAAAGCTCGTCTCGTCGCCCAAGGCTACACTCAAGTCGAAGGTATGGACTACGGTGAGACATATTCCCCTGTTGCTAGACTTGAGTCCATCCGCATCTTACTTGCCTATGCTAATCACCATGATATCACTTTGTACCAAATGGACATTAAAGGTGCTTTTCTAAATGGTGAAATTGAGGAAGAAGTTTATGTTAAACAACCTCCCGGCTTTGTCAATCCTAAGAAACTCGATCACATTTACAAACTTCACAAAGCTCTTTATGGTCTTAAACAAGCTCCTAGAGCGTGGTATAAATGCTTGACCAAGTTCCTTATTGAGAAAGGCTTTGAGATTGGAAAGATAGATTCTACCCTTTTCACTAAAAGGGTTAATGGTGAATTATTTATATGCCAAATTTATGTTGATGATATCATATTCGGTTCAACTAACCCTCATTTTAGTGAAAAGTTTGGGAAGCTAATGTCGGAGAAGTTTGAGATGTCTATGATGAGTGAACTCAAATTATTTCTTGGTTTGCAAATCAAGCAAACTAAGGAAGGCACCTTTGTTTCTCAAACAAAGTACACCAAGGACTTATTTAAGAAGTTCAACATGCAAGAAAGCAAAGGTATGAAAACTCCCATGCCAACTAGTGGACATCTGGATTTGACCAAGGATGGCAAACTGGTTGACCAAAAGGTTTATCGCTCTATGATTGGTTCGTTATTATATATATGTGCCTCCCGTCCCCATATTATGCTAAGTGTGTGCATGTGTGCACGATATCAAGCGGCCCCCAAAGAATGTCATCTTAAGGTTGTGAAAAGGATAGTGATATACTTAATACATACACCAAATTTTGGCATTTGGTATCCTAAGAGGTCCTCTTTTGATCTTGTTGGCTATTCCGACTCGGACTATGCCGGAGACAAGGTTGATAGAAAGTCCACTTCGAGTACTTGTCAATTTCTTGGTAGATCACTTGTGTCTTGGTCCTCCAAGAAACAAAACTCGGTATCCTTATCCATCGCTGAAGCGGAATACATTGCCGCCGGTTCATGTTGTGCTCAATTACTTTGGATTACCCAAACTCTTAGAGATTATGGGATCAACGTGAAACATGTTCCATTGCTTTCTGACAATGAGAGTGCTATTAAGATTGCTCACAATCTCGTGCAACATTCTCGAACTAAGCATATTGAAGTACGTCATCATTTCATTCGAGATGATGTTGCTAAAGGGGACATTGATCTTAAGCATGTTCGTACCGATAAGCAATTAGCGGATATATTCACCAAACCACTTGATGAGAAAGTTTTCTGCCATTTGATAGGTCAATTTAACATCATTGATGCTTCAAACTTGGAATAGGAACTCCATTTGAATACATGCAAGGCATGAGCCGATGACTAATCCTTGATACTTCTCTTATGATGATGATCATATGTCTTGGATATATTTGCACCCTTGCATGCTATCTAACCCTTGTAGGTACTTGGATAAATCTAAATACATGAGATTTCAACTCACTCACATCTTGAGCAATCTCTACATCTCCAAGTCCCTACACAATGGTGGTTGAAGATAAGGAAGCATGAAACCCATCATCATATCCTTTGACAAATTCCATATATCAAATTTCATTGGTATTAAATTTCATGATTGTCATGTTGGATACACAAGTGCTCTTCCTTGCAAGAATAACCCATGTAGGTAGATGAACTTCAATTACAAGTGGTGCTCCCAACTCTTGATGAGCTACATCAACCTTGAGCAATCCACACAAGTTCAACTACATGATCAAGTTCAACACCACCACCCAAGGTATGCTATTCCATCTTAGAGAAGCTTTACTCCAAGTCATGGGTCAAAGCAGCTCAACAAGATGCGAATACATCAAAAGCGTAAATGAAAAATGGTAACCCCATTTTGAGCTTAAACGATGATCATGACCTACGATCAAGTGTTCTCACTTGACTCCTCAGTCAATATGCTCTAACATAGGTGACTCTGTCGCCGACCAATTCTAGATGAAGTTCCCTAGTGTTTCTATGTATTCTTGCATTTGTCTCTTGCATATTTGTTTCCCTTCATCTAGATTTCTTTTCTTTGTTTTTGTTCTACATTCCCAGCATCCAATTCATTGCAAATCCTTCGGTTAATTCCTTGCAAATCTTTGTGAGAGCTTATTTGCCTAGTGAGCTGAGGTGACAAATGTTCTCTCTGTCTGAAACTCGATCATACTGATTCGTCTCTTTCAGTCAAGCCGAACCATTTCGGTGCAACCGAAAAATATAACTCGGTGTCGCCGATTTCACTGCAGAGAAAACAATTTGCCACTTGTTCCTGCACTTTTGTTCCAGCTCCACTCAATGATTCTTATCCTCTACCAGCATCACAATCTCTATGCTACTTTGCTCTGTGACTCAAGGACCAAACCTATTTTGTCTCACACTCCAGAAGATCCCTTCTTGGAAATTGATGTCAAAGGGGGAGAGAGAGATCACATCAAAGCTTATTCTCTTCAAAGGGGGGAGAGAGAGAGAGAGAAAGGGAGAGAGAAGGCCCAGATGCTTGGTGTTCAAGAGGAGAGAAGTCACATGTCTTTAAGAGGGGAAAGACATGTCTATGTTATGTTATGTTCATGATCTGTTTTGCTCTGATTTTGTTTCCCTATGTTCTCCCATTATCCAATACAAGATTCACGGGGAGAAAAACTGCTAGGGAAGGAAATCCTTGAATTCATTGCATATCTTTATCCTTTGGGGACATGTCTATATCCTATAGAGTACCCAGTACTCACTGTCTACATGTCATCCCAATCTTGATACTCTTGTGGCTTCTTTTGTTTGCTCTGTCTAGTAGATGTATCTGTGTTATCTAACCTTGTTTACTCAGGTTCATCTGTTCCTAAGCCAGCTCAAGACCACAAGGTAAGTATATGCATCACACTCATGTGTATGAAGATTTCTTGCTAATGTATGTATTGTTTGCAAGGAGGAATCATGAACATGAAGTTACAATTCCCATATTCACATCATTTGCTCTGATGCACATAGCCAAGATACATGTAACACATTGCTTGCTCTGTCATGATTATGCATTCACATGCTCTTACATTCCATATTGACATGATTGCATACATGTAGGGGGAGCCCATGCACGTTGCATGTCTTTCCAAAGCTTTACTTGTTATTCTCTATATCTTTATCTAAAGCTTTGATGTATGTTGTCATCAATTACCAAAAAGGGGGAGATTGAAAGCACAAGTGCTCCCTGGGTGGTTTTGGTAATTAATGCCAACACATCTCTTGTTGGACTAGTGTTCTCATCTAGTATGTTTCAGATAAGTTCAACAATGGAGTGGCATGGACTAGAGGATGTGGAACCCTTCCAAGATGATGAGGACAAAGGATTGGCTCAAGCTCAAAGCACAAGACTCTACATTTTGCTTTTAGTGATCCAAGATCACATTGAGTCCATAGGAAAGCCAATACTATTAAAAGGGGATGAGGTGTTGCTTAATGGTTTGCTTGCTCAAAGTGCTTTGTGATATGCTCCAAAGACCTCAACCACTTTCCCATATCCACATATGTCCCAAACCAAAAGTCAAACTCGGCCCCACCGAAATTTCCTACCCGGCGCCACCGAGTTCACTTGACATAGCCACTGCCAGAAACCCTAGTAAAATCGGTCTCACCGAGATGGGATTGCAAACTCTTTGTTTCCCTTCACAACTTTTCGGTCTAACCGTGATGAGCGATCGGTCCCACCGAGTTCGCAATGCAAACTCTCTGTTTCCCCTTCGTAACGTTTCGGTCTAACCGAGATGAGAGAATTGGTCCCATCGAGTTTGCCTGACCAACTCTCTGTTTGCCTATTACCAAAATCGGTCCCATCGAGTTTGTGTAATCGGTCTCACCGAGACTACGTTATGCCCTAACCCTAATGGAATCGGTCCCACCGAGTTGACATGTCGGTCCCACCGAAATGTCTAACGGTCACATTATGAACTAAATCGGTCCGACCGAGTTGTCTGATTCGGTCCCACCGAGTTTGGTGATTTGTGTGTAACGGTTAGATTTTGTGTGGAGGCTATATATACCCCTCCACACACCCTTCATCAATGGAGAGATCCATCAGAACATGCCTACACTTCCAACATACATTTTCTGAGAGAGAACCACCTACACTTGTGTTGAGGTCAAGATATTCCATTCCAACCACATAAATCTTGATCTCTACCCTTCCCCAAGTTGCTTTTCACTCAAACCCTCTTCCACCAAATCCAATCCTATGAGAGAGAGCTGAGTGTTGGGGAGACTATCATTTGAAGCGCAAGAGCAAGGAGTTCATCATCAACACACCATCTATTTACCTTTTGGGAGTGGTGTCTCCTAGATTGGTTAGGTGTCACTTGGGAGCCTCCGTCAAGATTGTGGAGTTGAACCAAGGAGTTTGTACGGGCAAGGAGATTGCCTACTTCGTGAAGATCTACCCCTAGTGAGGCAAGTCCTTCGTGGGCGATGGCCATGGTGGGATAGACAAGGTTGCTTCTTCGTGGACCCTTCGTGGGTGGAGCCCTCCATGGACTCGCGCAACCATTACCCTTCCTGGGTTGAAGTCTCCATCAACGTGGACATACGATAGCGCCACCTATCGGAACCACACCAAAAATCTCCGTGTCTCCAATTGTGTTTGCACACTCAAATCCCATCCCTTTACATTCTTGCAACTTGCATGATTTATTTTCTGCTGCTCATATACTCTTGTCATGCTTGCTTGATATGTATTGTGAATGTTTAAACTTGTGCCAAAACTCCACTTCAACTTAAAGAAATTAAAAACTACAACTTTTCTTACTAAGTGTCTCTTCACCCCCCTCTAGACACCTCTTCTCGATCCTTTCAAAAAGTCAAACTCGGCCCCACCGAAATGTTCTATCTGGCGCCACCGAGCTCACTTGACATAGCCACTGCCACAAACCCTAGTAACTTCAGTCTCACCGATAGGGATCTCGGTCTCACCGAGATGGGATTGCAAACTCTCTATTTCCCTTCGTAAAGTTTCGGTCCAACCGAGATGAGCGATTGGTCCCACCGAGTTCGCAATGCAAACTCTCTGTTTCCCTTTCATAACGTTTTGGTCTCACCGAAATAAGCGATTCGGTCCCACCGAGTTGGCCTGACCAACTCTCTGGTTAGCTTATTACCAAAATCGGTCCACCGAGTTTGTGTAATCGGTCTCACCGAGATTACATTATGCCCTAACCCTAATGAAATCGGTCCCACCCAGTTGACATGTCGGTCCCACCAAAAAGCCTAACGTTCATATTTTGAACTGTATAGGTCCAACCGAGTTTTCTGATCCGGTCCCACCGAGTTTGGTAAATTGTGTGTAACAGATAGATTTTGTGTGGAAGCTATATATACCCCTCCACCCTTCCTTCATTGTGGAGAAGAGCCATCAGAACATGCCTACACTTCAGCATTCATTTTCTGAGAGAGAGAACCACCTACTCATGTGTTGAGATCAAGATATTCCATTCCAACCATTTGAATCTTGATCTCTAGCCTTCCCCAAGTTGATTTCCACTCAAATAATCTTTCCACCAAATCCAAATCTGTGAGAGAGAGTTGAGTGTTGGGGAGACTATCATTTGAAGCACAAGAGCAAGGAGTTCATCATCAACATACCATCTATTACCTTTTGGAGAGTAGTGTCTCCTAGATTGGTTAGGTGTCACTTGGGAGCCTCCGTCAAGATTGTGGAGTTGAACCAAGGAGTTTGTACGGGCAAGGTGATCGCCTATTTCATGAAGATCTACCCTAGTGAGGCAAGTCCTTCGTGGGCGATGGCCATGGTGGGATAGAAAAAGTTGCTTCTTCGTGGACCCTTCATGGGTGGAGCCCTCCGTGGACTCGCACAACCATTACCCTTCGTGGGTTGAAGTCTCCATCAACATGGATGTACGATAGCACCACCTATCGAAACCACGCCTAAAATCTCCGTGTCTACATTGCGTTTGCTCCCTCCAAACTCCTCCCTTTACCTTCATGTGCAATGTTTTACATTCCGCTGCTTTACTCTTAGACTTGCATGTGTAGGTTGATTGCTTGACTTGTGCTAAGTTGTTAAAATCTGTCAAGACTTAAAATTGGGAAAAGGCAAGATTTTTATTTGGTCAAGTAGTTTAATCACCCCCCCCCTCTAGACATACTTTCGATCCTACATATTCACACATGTATTTAAGTTTCTGGTCAATAAAATTCTAACATGAATAACAAAACTTTATCATGATTAAGGAAATATAATAATAACCATTTTATTATTGCTTCTAGGGCATATTTCCATCACAATATAACTTCTATATGAATATAAGCAAACATAACTCATTACGTTGTCTTCCTTGTGCAACATCAACTATTTGACCAAGCAGGAGATATTTGATGGGGGATCACAATCATAAAAGATGTCCAAGATAGTATATTTATATGTTAATCCTCTCTCCCTTTATTAATCTTGCATGAATTGCATCAATGACCAATACTATGTTTGTTAATTTCCAATAAGTTTTATCAACCATACTCTTTCTATCTAAAGTTATTACTTCACATAGGGTTAGCATATGATATTTTATTCGTTTTTATTGCTAAGATTGAAACAAGAAGGTAAAGAAGCAAAACTCCAACTACTCTTTAAAATATAACTATCACACACGATTACATAGATAGGTAGATCACGAACCAAGCACTCGAAACTAGATCATACTAAGCTTTTATTCTTCTAAATCAAAAAATAAGTAAGGACTGGACTAAGATAGATAATGATGGTAAAAGTGATGGTGATACGATACTGGGGAACCTCCCCCAAGCTTGGAACAAGCCAAGAGTGGTGCCCATACCCAAGCATGAATAAGATAACCTCCTGGGTGAGTGACGTGTTTTGAGCGCAAACTGCCTCAACAGCCTTTAGTGCATTAATTTCAGATATAGTAAGATTGGCAAGGTGAGAGTAAAAGGAGTCTCCCTCTTCTTCGTTAGCCTTAAAAGGAGACGATGGTTTGTCCGCTTCTCCACTGACCTTGTCACCGGTAGCCTCCTCAGCCCCTTCTTGTTCGGCCGCGTCCTCCTCTCCTGATGACCACTCCTAATAAACCTACCTAAAAGGGCATTTTCCTGGAGAAGGTCATACGATCCGGTGCTTGGTGCGAAGACTTCGTGGAGCCATGGGGATCTAGATCTGTCAGAAAAACAGCCCAAAACAAGAATAAAGGAGAAACTTGTGATAGGGTGGTCAAAACATCACGGAGTATATATAATGAATTTTTATCTTGCAAAACAAGTATTCGGGAAGAAAACGGAGTTAGGAAGGCACATGAGGGGCCCACAAGGCAACCCGGCGCACCAAGGGGGTAGGGCACGCCATGTTGCCTTGTGACCTCCTCATGGGTCTCCTCCGTTGGTTCTTATTTTTGTAATTTTGTAAATATTCCAAAATAGATGGAAATAATTTTTATGGAATTTTCTGAGTCGGTGTATTTACCATATCACATACCTACTCCTTTTTAGGGTTGTGGGGCATTCTGGAAGGTCTCTTTTATGTGTTCCTCTGGTGTCATTGTTTGAATAATATTGGTATCAATATTAGTGGGCGTACCTGAGATATAGTGTTTTATTATTTTCCCATTAACCACCCCTGGATTAGTGCCCTCAACATTGTTGATCTTAATAGCTCCGAAGCGGTTAACTTTTTCGATGATATATGGCCCTTCCCATTTAGAGAGAAGTTTTCCTGCAAACAAATCTAAAACGAGAATTGTACAATAGAACTTGATCACCTACTTTAAATTCCCATTTTTATATTCACTTATCATGCCATCTTTGAACTTTTTCTTTAAACAACTTGGCATTTTCATAAGCATGGGTCCTCCATTCATATAAAGAGTTAATATCAAATAACCTCTTTTCACCGGCAAGTTTGACATCATAGTTAAGTTCTTTAAGTGCCAAATAGGCTTTATGTTCTAGTTCAAGAGGCCAATGACATGCTTTTCCATAGACCATTTTATATGGAGACATGCCCATAGGATTTTATAAGCAGCTCTATAAGCCCATAATGCATCATCAAGTTTCTTAGACCGATTCTTTTTAGATCTATTAACTGTCTTTTGAAAAATTAATTTTATTTCCCTATTGCTCAATTCAACTTAACCACTAGACTTAGGATGATAAGGTGATGCAATTCTATGGTTAACATCATATTTAGCTAGGAGTTTATGAAATGCACCATGAATAAAATGTGAACCACCATCAGTCATTAAATATCTCGGGACTCCAAACCTCACGAAGATAACTTCTTTAAGCATTTTAATAGAGGTGTTGTGATCAACACTACTAGTTGGAATAACTTCTACCCTCTTAGTAACGTAACCAACAACAACTAAAATATGAGTATAGCCATTAGAGGAAGGAAAAGGTCCCATACAATCAAAGCCCCAAACATCAAATGGCTCAATAATGAGTGAATAATTCATAGGCATTTCCTGGCGTCTACCAATATTACCAATTATTTGACATTCATCACAAGAAAGGATGAAATTATGTGCATCTTTGAAGAGAGTAGGCCAGTAAAAACCAGAATGTAGTACCTAATGTGCAGTTCTGTCTCCTGCATGGTGTCCTCTGTATGCCTCGGAATGACACTTTCATAGGATTTGTTCTTGTTTGTGCTCAGGTACACATCGTCTAATAACACCATCTTCTACTCCTTCATACAAATGTGGGCCATCCCAAAAGTAATGTCTTAAATCAAAGAACTTTTCCTTTTGTTGGTATGTGTAACTAGGTGGTATATATTTAGCAACAATGTAATTGGCATAGTCTGCATACTAAGGATTATTATGAGAAGTAGAAGCATTTATAACAGTTAATTGCTCATCAGGAAAACTATCATCAATAGGCAGTGCGTCATCAAGAACATTTTCCATCCTAGATAAATTTTCCGCCACATGATTTTTAGCTCCTTTTCTATCAACAATATGCAAATCAAACTCTTGTAATAGTAGAACCCAATTGATTAGTCTAGGTTTAGCATCTTACTTTTCCATAAGATATTTAATAGCAGTATGATCAGTGTGAATAGTAACATTAGAATCAATAATATAAGGTCTAAATTTATCACATGCAAACACAACTGCTAACATTTATTTCTCAATAGTAGCATAATTATTTTGAGCATTGTCTAGAGTCTTACTAGCATAATGAATAACATTCAATTTCTTGTCAACACTTTGACCTAGGACAACACCAATAGCATAATCACTAGCATCACACATAATTTCAAAAGGTAGCTTCCAATCAGGTGGTTGAACAATAGGTGCAGAAATTAAGGCTTTCTTAACTATTTCAAAGGCTTCTACGAATCATCATCGAAAACAAATGAAACATCTTTTGTAGAAGATTAGTAAGAGGCCTAGAAATTTTATAGAAGTATTTGATGAACCTCCTATAGAAACTAGCATGACCAACACTACTAGTTGGAATAGATTCTACCCTCTTAGTCATGTAATCAACAACAACTAAAATATGAGTATAGCCATTAGAGGAAGGAAAAGGTCCCATATAATCAAAGCCCCAAACATCAAATGGTTCAATAATGAGTGAATAATTCATAGGCATTTCATGGCGTCTACCAATATTACCAATTCTTTGACATTCATCACAAGAAAGGATGAACTTATGTGCATCTTTGAAGCGAGTAGGCCAGTAAAAACCAGACTGTAGTACCTAATGTGCAGTTCTGTCTCCTGCATGGTGTCCTCTGTATGCCTTGGAATGACACTTTCATAGGATTTGTTCTTGTTTGTGCTCAGGTACACATCGTCTAATAACACCATCTTCTACTCCTTCATACAAATGTGGGCCATCCCAAAAGTAATGTCTTAAATCAAAGAATTTTTTCTTTTGTTGGTATGTGTAACTAGGTGGTATATATTTAGCAACAATGTAATTGGCATAGTCTGCATACTAAGGATTATTACGAGAAGTAGAAGCATTTATAAAAGCTAATTGCTCATCGGGAAAACTATCAGCAATAGGCAGTGCGTCATCAAGAAAATTTTCCATCCTAGATAAATTATCTGCTACAGGATTTTTAGCTCCTTTTCTATCAACAATATGCAAATCAAACTCTTGTAATAGTAGAACCCACCTGATTAGTCTAGGTTTAGCATCTTACTTTTACATAAGATATTTAATAGCAGTATGATCAGTGTGAATAGTAACATTAGAATCAATAATATAAGGTCTGAATTTATCACATGCAAACACAATTGCTAAAATTTATTTCTCAGTAGTAGCGTAATTGTTTTGAGGATTGTCTAGAGTCTTACTAGCATATTGAATAACATTCAATTTTTTGTCAAGTCTTTGACCTAGGAAAACACCAATAGCATAATCACTAGCATCACACATAATTTCAAAAGGTAGATTCCAATCAGGTGGTTGAACAATAGGTGCGGAAATTAAGGCTTTCTTAACTATTTCAAAGGCTTCTACAGAATCATCATCGAAAACAAATGAAACATCTTTTTGTAGAAGATTAGTAAGAGGCCTAGAAATTTTATAGAAGTATTTGATGAACCTCCTATAGAAACTAGCCTGACCAAGGAAACTGCTTATACCTTTAGTATCTTTGGGACATGGAATTTTCTCAATTGCATCAACTTTAGCTTTATCTACTTCAATAGCTCGTTCAGAAATTTTATGCCCAAGTACTATACATTCTTTCACCACGAAGTGGCACTTCTCCCAGTTCAAGATAAGACTGGTTTATTCAAATCTCTGCAGGACTTGGTTAAGATTGCTTAAGCAATCATCAAAAGAAGTTCCGTAAACGGATAAATCATCCATGAATACCTCAATAATCTTTTCACAAAAATTGGAGACTATAGCAGTCATACATCTTTGAAAAGTAGTGGGTGCATTACATAAACCAAAAGGCGTACGTCTATAAGCATAAGTTCCAAAAGGACAAGTAAAAGTAGTTTTCTCTTGATCTTCTTTCGATACAGGTATTTGAGAAAACCAGAATATCCATCAAGGAAACAAAAGTGTGTATGCTTAGACAATCTTTCTAACATTTGATCAATAAAAGGCAAGGGGTAATGATCTTTTCTAGTAGCTTTATTTAATTTCCTAAAATCCATCCTATAACCAGTTACAATTCTTTGTGGGATAAGTTCATTTTTATTATTAAATAGGAACAATAGTAATGCCTCCTTTCTTAGGGACACAATGAACAGGACTTACCACATCCTTCCTGCTTCCAGAAGCTTTAATATTTCAGTTCTTTGCCACATCCTTCATTTTATGATTCGGATGATGTTGATGGTCAACAACTGGTTTAGCGTCCGGTTCCATATTAATCTTGTGTTGACACAAAGTGGGGTTGATGCCCTTAAGTTCATCAAGAGTATATCCAATAGCTGCACGGTGATTCCATAGAGTTTTAAGTAATCTCTTTTCTTCATGCTTTGAAAGGTTAGCATTGATAATACATGATATATCTTATTTTCATCAAGGTATGCATATTTTAGTATATCAGGTAGTTTTCTTTAATTCAAACACATGGTCACACTTAGGTGGGAGAGGGTCTCCCAGAGTTTCAACATGCATATTATGCTTAAGAATAGGTGCTTGTTTAAATAATATCTTATCTATTTCATTTCTTTCATTCATATGCATATCATTTTCATGGTCTAGCAAATATTGTTCTAATGGATTAGTAGGAGGTACGGCAACAGAAGCAGGACCAATAATTTCATCTTTACTAGACAATTCTTTCTCATGTGGTTGTTTACTTAACTTTTATAAATTGAACTCGTGAGATACATCACCAAATTCTAACCTTCTCTTTAACACAATCAATTTCAGCATTAACACTATTCAAGAAGGGTCTACCAAATATAATGGGAGAAAATTTCTCTCGTTGTGGTCCAAGTACTAAGAAATTAGTAGGGTATTTAATCTTACCACATAATACTTCAACATCTCTAATAGGGTATTTAACTCCATCCTTGGATATTCCTGCAAGCTTAAACAATCCACAAATATCATCTATATATATCAAGTGCATATTAGGATGTATTGTTCCATCTCCTACATAAGGATTAGCTAGCAATTTCTCTAACATACCCGAAGGAATCTCATAATAAATATTTTCAGTAGGTTCAGTAGGTTGAGGGCAACTCTTATTGCCTTCGGTCGAGGTGAAGATACCCTGAACAAGACCCTCAAAGGATTATTTTCCATAGCAACAAGTGATAATAAATTTCACCACGTAATATAAATGTTTCCTTACCAAATTTCACTTACCAAAGGCGCTTCACTCCCCGACAACGGTGCTAGAAAAGAGTGTTAATGACCCACAACTATAGAGGATCAATCATAGTCCTTTCGATAAGTAGGAGTGTCGAACCCAATGAGGAGCAAAAGAAAATGATAAGCGGTTTTCAGCAAGGTATTCTTTGCAAGTACTGAAAGTAGTGGTAACATGTAGTTTTGTAGCAATATAATTCGTAACAAGTAACAAGTAGCAATAGTAAAAATGGTGTAGCAAGGTGGCTCAATCCTTTTCATAGCAAAGCAAAGTGTTCTTGAGGACACATGGGAATTCTCATCTAGCCACGTTCATCATGTTTGGTTGGTTCACGTTTGCTACTTTGATAATTTGATATGTGGGTGGACCAGTGCTAGGGTATTGTTCTTACTTGAACAAACAACCCTCTTATGATTACCCCCTCTAGCAAGCATCCTCAACTACGAAAGAATAATTAATATAAATTTAACCATAGTATTAAACATATGGATCCAAATCAACACATCAACCCCTTACAGAATAACGCATAAACTAGGGTTTAAGCTTTTGTCACTCTCGCAACCCATCATCTACTTATTACTCCCCAATTCCTTCCCTTAGGCCCAAATATGGTGAAGTGTCATGTAGTCGGCGTTCACATGACACCACTAAAGGAAGAACAACATACATATTATCAAAATATCGAACGAATACCAACTTCACATGATTACTCATAACAAGACTTCTCCCATGTCCTCAAGAACAAAAGTAACTACTCACAAATCACATTTATGTTCAAGATCAGAGGTGTATTGAATATGCTTAAGGATTTGAACATATAGTCTTCCACCAAATAAACCAACTAGCATCAACTACAAGATGTAATCAACACTACTACCAACCCACAGGTACCAATCTGAGGTTTTGGGACAAAGATTGAATACAAGAGATGGCCTAGGGTTTGAGAGGAGATGGTGCTAGTGAAGATGTTGATGAATATTGGTCTTCCCACGGTGAGAGTATCCCCAACGGAATCGCTCTACCGGAGAGCAAAAGTGCTCCTGCCCAGGTTACGCCTCGAGATGGCAACGCTTCATCTTGAAAGTCTTCCTCTTATTTATTTTCTAGGGTAAAATCCTTCATATAGCAGAAGATGGGCATCAGAGGCCAGCTTTGGGCCCCACAAGGCGTCAGGGCATGCCCTGGGGGTGGGCGTGCCCTATTGCCTTGTGAGCAGCAGGTGGCCCCCCCCCCCTCTGGTATTTCTTTGTTCTGGTATTTTTGATATATTCAATAAAAAAATCTTCATGAAGTTTCAGGTCATTTGGAGCTCCCTAGAATAGATATCTCTTTTAGGTCCAGAATTCCAGCTGCCGATAATTTCCCTCTCCATGTAAATCTTGCAAATTAAGAGATAAAAGGCATTAGAATTGCATCATAAAGTGAAATAATGACCAAAAACATTATAAATAATAGTAGGAAAACATGATGCAAAATGTAAGTATCAAGGTGTTGTAGGAGACCCAAAATTTGGGGCGGCTGTTGAGTGGAGAATGTGGCATCGTCTGTTTCCAAAACCACTAGCACCAGGGGAAGCGGTGGTGATCCCAGAGAGCCTAGATCATGCGTGTGGTGGGGTTCCCTAGACCATCATGTCAGGGACACGAATGATGGGCCATTCTCCAAGAAGTCCACAACCCACCAGAGAGTGGAAAAGGGGTCGTAATGGCACCCTCCAGAAAGGTGCGACTGGGATCATCACCATCAGCTTGGGGTGAGCGGTTGGTTTACTAGTCACCATCAGACTACCCCACATCAGCTTCATGCTGGCCCAGCATAGACATGTCAGCCAACAGAGCAAGGGGCGCAAGAGTAAGGCGCGGTCTATCATTCAAGGGAGTAGGGATCTCAGAATTAGGGTCAGTCATTAGTTGGGGCAAGGTATTGGTCAACTTTGCATCCTACGTGGGGACGGCTAGCACTGGCACGCCATGCATCCTTTGCTGTAGATTAGCAGCACCAAGCAGGGAGAGTGTAGCCAGATGCCCAATTTCACCGTCGGCCAAAGCTATGTACTCTGGAGGCCATTTCTGGTACTCAGGCGAAGGGGGAAATCATCACGATGGCCATCTCTATCAACTTGAAGGCCACCATGATCTCACGTGAGTAGTTTCCTTTGGACAATGGGTCTGTAGCAGTAACTGGTTGGTTTTCTCTCTCATGTTTCCAATACAAAGATCACATAGTTGCACTACATGAGTGTGATCCATCTGATGTAATTCGTTGGTGTGTTTGTTGTGATATCATGAATTGTCATTTTATGATCAGAGTTTTCCATGAATTTCTTTGAGATCTATTTGGTTTTTTGTTTGCATAATTCTTATTCATATATGCTCTCCAATATATTATTCTATCTCTAGCGGAGTTAGGGTTGTGTGTTCAATCTTGCAAATAATCTACCACAATGACAAAAAGTGGAAAAGGCTGCATTGTGTTGTTGTCGCTAGGTATAAAAATATGATTGTGTAATGTCCTTTGAACACTGGGTGAAGACAATATATCATCTACTTCATGTTAGTACTTAATGCAATACTCGGTTTTACTTAATACTTTGATATGCATGCTGGATACCGGTCTTGGGCTGGAGTATTAGTTATAGATGCAATTGGATAACGGTCTATAGATAGTGTGATGTGATGCTCATGTTTTAGTTAAGCCACGGATGGTCATACTCAGAAATATTGCAATTTAATCGATGATCAACTGTATTTTGTTCACCACACCATCCTATCTTTGGAGTGAACCTACGGATCCTAGTCCATCTTGAAGGAAATATGCCCTAGAGGCAATAATAAAGTTGTTATTTATATTTCCTTATATCATGATAAATGTTTATTATTCATGCTAGAATGGCATTAACCGGAAACTTAGTACATGTGTGAATACATAGACAAACAGAGTGTCACTAGTTTGCCTCTACTTGACTAGCTCGTTGAATCAATGATGGTTATGTTTCCTAACCATAGACATGAGTTGTCATTTGATTAACGGGATCACATCATTAGAGAATGATGTGATTGACTTGACCCATCTGTTAGCTTAGCACGATGGTCGTTTAGTTTGTTGCTATTGCTTTCTTCATGACTTATACATGTTCCTATGACTATGAGATTATGCAACTCCCGAGTATCGGAGGAACACTTTGTGTGCTACCAAATGTCACAACGTAACTGGGTGATTATAAAGGTGCTCTAAAAGTGTCTCTGATGGTGCTTGTTGAGTTGGCATAGATCAAGATTAGGATTTGTCACTCTGATTGTCGGAGAGGTATCTCTGGGCCCTCTCGGTAATGCACATCACAATAAGCCTTGCAAGCAATGTAGCTAATGAGTTAGTTATGGGATGTAGCTATGGAATGAGTAAAGAGACTTGTCGGTAACGAGATTGAACTAGGTATTGAGATACCGACGATTGAATCTCGGGCAAGTAACATACCGATGACAAAGGGAACAACGTATGTTGTTATGCAGTTTGACCAGGAAAGATCTTCGTAGAATATGTAGGAACCAATAAGAGCATACAGGTTCCGCTATTGGTTATCGACCGAAGACGAGTCTCGGTCATGTCTACATAGTTCTCGAACCCGTAGGGTCCGCACGCTTAACGTTCGGTGACGATCGGTAATATGAGTTTATGTGTTTTGATGTACCGAAGGTAGTTCGGAGTCCCGGATTTGATCACGGACATGACGAGGAGTCTCGAAATGGTCGAGACATAAAGATTGATATATTGGATGACTATATTTGGACTTCGGAAGGGTTCCGGGCAACTTCGGATAAATACCGGAGTACCGGGGAGTTACCGGAACCCCCCGGGGAGTGTAATGGGCCTATTGGGCCTTAGTGGAGAAGAGGAGGGGCTGACAGGGCAGGCCGCGCGCCCCCTCTCCCTCTAGTCCGAATTGGACAGGGGGGGCGCCCCCCTTTCCTTCCCCCTCCCTCCTCCTTCCCTCTCTCCTACTCCTACTCTTGGAAGGGTTGGAGTCCTACTCCCGGTGGGAGTAGGACTCCCCTTGGGCGCGCCTAGGAGGGTCGGCCGCTCCCCCTCCTCCACTCCTTTATATACGGGGAGGGCGGGCACCCCATAGACACTGATTAGTTGATCTTTTAGCCATGTGCGGTGCTCCCCTCCACCATATTCCACCTCCGTCATATCATAGCGGTGCTTAGGCGAAGCCCTGCGTCGGTAGCATCATCATCACCGTCATCACGCCGTCGTGCTGACGGAACTCTCCCTCGAAGCTCTGCTGGATAGGAGTTCGTGAGACGTCACCGAGCTGAACGTGTGCTGAACTCGGAGGTGTCGTACGTTCGGTACTTGGATCGGTCGGATCGTGTGAAGACGTACGACTACATCAACCGCGTTCTCATAAAGCTTCCGCTTACGGTCTACGAGGGTACGTGGATGAAACTCTCCCCTCTCGTTGCTATGCATCACCATGATCTTGCGTGTGCGTAGAAAAGTTTTGAAATTACTACGTTCCCCAACAGTGGCATCAGAGCCAGGTTTATGCGTAGATGTTATATGCACGAGTAGAACACAAAGGAGTTGTGGGCGTGGGTATATACATATTGCTTGCCGTCACTAGTTGATTCTTGATTCAGCGGCATTGTTGGATGAAGCGGCCCAGACCGACATTATGCGTACGCTTACGCGAGACTGGTTCTACCGACGTGCTTCGCACACAGGTGGCTAGTGGGTGTCTGTTTCTCCAGCTTTAGTTGAATCGGATTCAATGAACAGGGTTCTTTCTGAAGATAAAAAAGAAATCACTATACCGCGTTGTGGTTTTTGATGCATAGGTAAGAACGGTTCTTGCTCAGCCCGTAGCAGCCACGTAAAACTTGCAACAACAAAGTAGAGGACGTCTAACTTGTTTTTGCAGGGCATGTTGTGATGTGATATGGTCAAGACATGATGCTAAATTTTATTGTATGAGATGATCATGTTTTGTAACACAGTTATCGGCAACTGGCAGGAGCCATATGGTTGTCGCTTTATTGTATGAAATGCAATCGCCATGTAATTGCTTTACTTTATCACTAAGCGGTAGCGATAGTCGTGGAAATAATAGTTGGCGTGACGACAATGATGCTTCGACGGAGATCAAGGTGTCAAGCCGGTGACGATGGTGATCATGACTGTGCTTTGGAGATGGAGATCACAGGCACAAGATGATGATGACCATATCATATCACTTATATTGATTGCATGTGATGTTTATCATTTATGCATCTTATTTTGCTTAGATTGACGGTAGCATTATAAGATGATCTCTCACTAAATTTCAAGGTATAAGTGTTCTCCCTGAGTATGCACCATTGTGAAAGTTCGCTGTGCCGAGACACCACGTGATGATCGGGTGTGATAAGCTCTACGTTCACATACAACGGGTGCAAGCCAGTTTTTACACACGCAGAATACTTGGGTTAAACTTGACGAGCCTAGCATATGCAGGTATGGCCTCGGAACACTGAGACCGAAAGGTCGAGCGTGAATCATATAGTAGATATGATCAACATAGTGATGTTCACCATTGAAAACTACTCCATCTCACGTGATGATCGGACATGGTTTAGTTGATATGGATCACGTGATCACTTAGACGATTAGAGGGATGTCTGTCTAAGTGGGAGTTCTTAAGTAATATGATTAATTGAACTTTAATTTATCATGAACTTAGTACTTGATAGTATTTTCCATGTCTATGTTGTTGTAGATAGATGGCCCGTGTTGTTGTTCCATTGAATTTTAATGCATTCTTTGAGAAAGCAAAGTTGAAAGATGATGGTAGCAATTACACGGACTGGGTCCGTAACTTGAGGATTATCCTCATTGCTGCATAGAAGAATTACGTCTTGGAAGCACCGCTAGGTGCCCAATCGCTGCAGGAGCAACGCCAGATGTTATGAACGTCTGGCAGAGCAAAGCTGATGACTACTCGATAGTTCAGTGTGCTATGCTTTACGGCTTAGAACCGGGACTTCAACGATGTTTTGAACATCATGGAGCATATGAGATGTTCCAGGAGTTGAAGTTAATATTTCAAGCAAATGCCCGGATTGAGAGATATGAAGTCTCCAGTAAGTTCTATAGCTGCAAGATGGAGGAGAATAGTTCTGTCAGTGAGCATATAGTCAAAATGTCTGGGTATAACAATCACTTGATTCAGCTGGGAGTTAATCTTCTAGATGATAGTGTCATTGACATAATTCTTCAATCACTGCCACCAAGCTACAAGAGCTTCGTGATGAACTATAATATGCAAGGGATGGATAAGACAATTCCTGAGCTCTTCGCAATGCTAAAGGCTGCGGAGGTAGAAATCAAGAAGGAGCATCAAGTGTTGATGGTCAACAAGACCACCTGTTTCAAGAAAAAGGGTGAAGGGAAGAAGGGGAACTTCAAGAAGAACAGCAAACCATTTGCTGCTCAAGTGAAGAAGCCCAAGTCTGGACCTAAGCCTGAGACTGAGTGCTTCTACTGCAAAGGGACTGGTCACTGGAAGCAGAACTGCCCCAAGTATTTGGCGGATAAGAAGGATGGCAAGGTGAACAAAGGTATATGTGATATACATATTATTGATGTGTACCTTACTAATGCTCGCAGTAGCACCTGGGTATTTGATACTAGTTCTGTTGCTAATATTTGCAGCTCGAAACAAGGGCTACGGATTAAGTGAAGATTGGCTAAGGACGAGGTGACGATGCGCGTGGGAAATGGTTCCAAAGTCGATGTGATCGCAGTCGGCACGCTACCTCTACATCTACCTTCGGAATTAGTTTTAGACCTGAATAATTGTTATTTGGTGCCAGCGTTGAGCATGAACATTATATCTGGATCTTGTTTGATGCGAGACGGTTATTCATTTAAATCTGAGAATAATGGTTGTTCTATTTATATGAGTAATATCTTCTATGGTCATGCACCCTTGAAGAGTGGTCTATTTTTTATGAATCTCGATAGTATTGATACACATATTCATAATATTGAAGCCAAAAGATGCAGAGTTGATAATGATAGTGCAACTTATTTGTGGCACTACCGTTTAGGTCATATTGGTGTAAAGCGCATGAAGAAACTCCATTCTGATGGACTTTTGGAATCACTTGATTATGAATCACTTGGTACTTGTGAACCATGCCTCATGGGCAAGATGACTAAAATGTCGTTCTCCGGAACAATGGAGCGAGCAACAGATTTGTTGGAAATCATACATGCTGATGTATGTGGTCCGATGAATATAGAGGCTCGCGGCGGGTATCATTATTTTCTCACCTTCACAGATGATTTGAGCAGATATGGGTATATCTACTTGATGAAACATAAGTCTGAAACATTTGAAAAGTTCAAAGAATTTCAGAGTGAAGTGGAAAATCATCGTAATAAGAAAATAAAGTTTCTACGATCTGATCGTGGAGGAGAATATTTGAGTTACGAGTTTGGTCTTCATTTGAAACAATGCGGAATAGTTTCGCAACTCACGCCACCCGGAACACCACAGCGTAATGGTGTGTCTGAACGTCGTAATCGTACTTTACTAGATATGGTGCGATCTGTGATGTCTCTTACTGATTTACCGCTATCGTTTTGGGGTTATGATTTAGAGACGGCTGCATTCACGTTAAATAGGGCACCATCTAAATCCGTTGAGACGACGCCTTATGAACTATGGTTTGGCAAGAAACCAAAGTTGTCTTAAAGTTTGGGGCTGCGATGCTTATGTGAAAAAGCTTCAACCTAATAAGCTCGAACCCAAATCAGAGAAATGTGTCTTCATAGGATACCCGAAGGAGACTGTTGGGTACACCTTCTATCACAAATCCGAAGGCAAGACATTTGTTGCTAAGAATGGATCCTTTCTAGAGAAAGAGTTTCTCTCGAAAGAAGTGAGTGGGAGGAAAGTAGAACTTGACGAGGTAATTGTATCTTCTCCCTTATTGGAAAGTAGTTCATCACTGAAATCGGTTCCAGTGATTCCTACACCAGTAAGTGAGGAAGCTAATGATGATGATCATAAAACTTCTGATCAAGTTACTACTGAACCTCGTAGGTCAACCAGAGTAAGATCCGCACCAGAGTGGTACGGTAATCCTGTTCTGGAGGTCATGTTAATTGACCATGACGAACCTACGAACTATGAGGAAGCGATGATGAGCCCAGATTCCGCAAAATGGCTTGAGGCCATGAAATCTGAGATGGGATCCATGTATGAGAACAAAGTATGGACTTTGGTTGACTTGCCCGATGATCGGCAAGCCATCGAGAATAAATGGATCTTCAAGAAGAAGACTGACGTTGACGGTAATGTTACTGTCTACAAAGCTCGACTTGTTGCAAAAGGTTTTCGACAAGTTCAAGGAGTTGACTACGATGAGACCTTCTCACCCGTAACGATGCTTAAGTCCGTCCAAATCATGTTAGCAATTGCTGCATTTTATGATTATGAAATTTGGCAAATGGATGTAAAGACTGCATTCCTGAATGGATTTCTGGAAGAAGAGTTGTATATGATGCAACCTGAAGGTTTTATCAATCCAAAGGGTGCTAACAAAGTGTGCAAGCTCTAGCGATCCATCTACGGACTGGTGCAAGCATCTCGGAGTTGGAATAAACATTTTGATAGTGTAATCAAAGCATATGGTTTTATACAGACTTTTGGAGAAGCATGTATTTACAAGAAAGTGAGTGGGAGCTATGTAGCATTTCTAATATTATATGTGGATGACATATTGTTGATTAGAAATGATATAGAATTTCTGGATAGCATAAAAGGATACTTGAATAAGAGTTTTTCAATGAAAGACCTCGGTGAAGCTACTTATATATTGGCATCAAGATCTATAGATATAGATCAAGACGCTTAATTGGAATTTCACAAAGCACATACCTTGATAAAGTTTTGAAGAAGTTCAAAATGGATCAGGCAAAGAAAGGGTTCTTGCCTGTATTACAAGGTGTGAAGTTGAGTCAGACTCAATGCCCGAGCACTGCAGAACATAGAGAGAAAATGAAAGGTGTTCCATATGCTTCAACCATAGGCTCTATCATGTATGCAATGATGTGTACCAGACATGATGTGTGCCTTGCTATAAGTTTAGCAGCGAGGTACCAAAGTAATCCAGGAGTGGATCACTGGACAACGGTCAAGAACATCCTGAAATACCTGAAAAGGACTAAGGATATGTTTCTCGTATATGGAGGTGACAAAGAGCTCGTCGTAAACGGTTATGTCGATGCAAGCTTTGACACTGATCCGGATGACTCGAAGTCACAGATCGGATATGTGTTTTTATTAAATGGTGGAGCTGTCGGTTGGTGCAGTTCTAAGCAAAGCGTCGTGGCGGGATCTACGTGTGAAGCAGAGTACGTAGCTGCTTCGGAAGCAGCAAATGAAGGAGTCTGGATGAAGGAGTTCATATCCGATCTAGGTGTCATACCTAGTGCATCGGGTCCAATGAAAATCTTTTGTGACAATACTGGTGTAATTGCCTTGGCAAAGGAATCCAGATTTCATAAAAGAACCAAGCACATCAAGAGACGCTTCAATTCCATCCGCGATCAAGTCAAGGAGGGAGGCATATATATTTGCAAGATACATACGGATCTGAATGTTGCAGACCCGTTGACTAAGCCTCTCTCACGAGCAAAACATGATCAGCACCAAGACTCCATGGGTGTTAGAATCATTACTGTGTAATCTAGATTATTAACTCTAGTGCAAGTGGGAGACTCAAGGAAATATGCCCTAGAGGCAATAATAAAGTTGTTATTTATATTTCCTTATATCATGATAAATGTTTATTATTCATGCTAGAATTGTATTAACCGGAAACTTAGTACATGTGTGAATACATAGACAAACACAGTGTCACTAGTTTGCCTCTACTTGACTAGCTCGTTGAATCAATGATGGTTATGTTTCCTAACCATAGACATGAGTTGTCATTTGATTAACGGGATCACATCATTAGAGAATGGTGTGATTGACTTGACCCATCCGTTAGCTTAGCACGGTGATCGTTTAGTTTGTTGCTATTGCTTTCTTCATGACTTATACATGTTCCTATGACTATGGGATTATGCAACTCCCGAGTACCGGAGGAACACTTTGTGTGCTACCAAACATCACAACGTAACCGGGTGATGATAAAGGTGCTCTACAGGTGTCTCCGATGGTGCTTTTTGAGTTGGCATAGATCAAGATTACGATTTGTCACTCCGATTGTCGGAGAGGTATCTCCGGGCCCTCTCGGTAATGCACATCACAATAAGCCTTGCAAGCAATGTAGCTAATGAGTTAGTTATGGGATGTAGCATTATGGAACGAGTAAAGAGACTTGCCGGTAACGAGATTGAACTAGGTATTGAGATACCGGCGATCGAATCTCGGGCAAGTAACATACCAATGACAAAGGGAACAACATATGTTGTTATGCATTTTGACCGATAAAGATCTTCGTAGAATATGTAGGAACCAATATGAGCATCCAGGTTCCGCTATTGGTTATTGACCGGAGACGAGTGTCGGTCATGTCTACATAGTTCTCGAACCCGTAGGGTCCGCACGCTTAACGTTCGATGACGATCGGTAATATGAGTTTATGTGTTTTGATGTACCGAAGGTAGTTCGGAGTCCCGGATTTGATCACGGACATGACGAGGAGTCTCGGAATGGTCGATACATAAAGATTGATATATTGGATGACTATATTTGGACTTCGGAAGGGTTCTGGGCAAGTTCGGATAAATACCGGAGTACCGGGGGTTACCGGAACCCCCCGGGGAGTGTAATGGGCCTATTGGGCCTTAGTGGAGAAGAGGAGGGGCGGCCAGGGTAGGCTGCGCGCCCCCTCTCCCTCTAGTCCGAATTGGACAAGGAGGGGGCGGCGCCCCCCTTTCCTTCCCCCTCTCTCCTCCTTCCCTCTCTCCTACTCCTACTCTTGGAAGGGTTGGAGTCCTACTCCCAGTGGGAGTAGGACTCCCCTTGGGGCGCGCCTAGTAAGGCCGGCCTCTCCCCCTCCTCCACTCCTTTATATATAGGGAGGGGGCACCCCATAGACACACAAGTTGATTGGTTGATCTTTTAGCCGTGTGCGGTGCCCCCCCTCCACCATATTCCACCTCGGTTATATCGTAGCGGTGCTTAGGCGAAGCCCTGCGTCGGTAGCATCATCATCACCGTCATCACGTCGTCGTGCTGACGGAACTCTCCCTCGAAGCTCTGCTGGATAGGAGTTCGTGAGACATCACCAAGCTGAACGTGTACTGAACTCGGAGGTGTCGTACGTTCGGTACTTGGATCGGTCGGATCGTGAAGACATACGACTACATCAACTGTGTTCTCATAACGCTTCTGCTTACGGTCTACGAGGGTACGTGGATGAAACTCTCCCCTCTCGTTGCTATGCATCACCATGATCTTGCGTGTGCTTAGGAATTTTTTTGAAATTACTACGTCCCCCAACACATCTTATTCCTATAACCATTCGATCATAATTTACGCTTTATTTTACTTTCTTACTCCAATGAAATCTTTCATACACTTGTGTTTTTAATTTCTTTGTAACTAGAAAAGCTAGGGAGATTGATGACCTCTCTAGTTTCATTAGGGGCCAAGGTAATATTCTATTTGTGTGTGCAAGTGTTGATCATTCGTTGTGTACACAGACTCATATTGGTTCGATAAACCTTGGGGTCACTTGAGGGAAACGGGTGCTTGTTGCAAACCCTTGCACTTGGAGGCCCGACAACTTCCTCGTTGAGAGGAAGCAAACCTTTTTTGGCATCATTGATGGGGATTTTGAAAAGGTAATATCCCATCAATTTGCTGTTGAAGGTAACACTTTTTCTGCTGAGTTATTGGGAGGTTTACTTCACAGTTATAGGTCCTACACACCTTTATCTTATTATATCTTGTTATCTATTTTGCTTAGTTACTTATTATTGCTTGTTATTTTACTTTTTCGCATTTCTAAAAACATATAAAAATTAAACTCTTTGTTGAAAACCCTTCCTTATGGCATTTCTTATTCCCTAGATGGCTTTGATAAAAGTCAGAGTAGGATATGGAGATCTTATTGGAAGAGATAATTTGGGGGGGGGGGTCATATTAGTGGTTTAAGAGACGTCCCTGATAAATGAATAGTTGAATTAACTTCCAGTTATGATAATGCCACGATCATGTTAGTTCAGAAATTGGAGGCTATGTTTGTTAACTTGGATCCCATTATTCAACATATGTTCTTTCAATTAGATAACATGGATAAGGGAGATGGTAGGAATTTTGTCTTACAAAACTTAACTCTAAAATTTGAAGATATTGCTAAAGAGGCTAGGCAGATTTTTGCTCATTATGATATTTACCCTGGATCCACTAATATTTTTCATATTGTGAGGAAATATAGATAGAATGGAATATATAGGGAAAGTTGAGACCGAAAAGGAAGTTGGCCTCTCACCTCCTTCTTAAACTATTGGAAATTTCTAATGAAATTGAAAGGAACTTTGGTTGGATAACCCCTAAAAATCACTTTGAAGAAGGAAGTAAACCTTCTATGCATAAAGAGGGTGATATTAGCATAGAAGGAAGCTCCCATGAATACTTTTTCAAATTAATCAACATTGTATTGAAAAATTATGAAACATTATTTAAATGGATGATCAACTTCTTAAAGTACACCCCATATTTGAAAACACTATGAACATTCTTTTTGAATCATTGTGAACATGTATATCTATATCGATACTATTGTATAGTGTATCAATTTTGAACTTGACCTAGAGCATCAATCATAGTCGTTGGTCACCTAAATCCAATGGCTGAGATCATCAGAATTCGCCATGAACACTAGATTGATACTGCCTCAACTATGTTCTGGAACAATCACATTACCTTTCAAGAAAAAAAGCCCTTGTCTGCTGCCTCACGGGTCGTATTACCGCTTGAGTTCATGGCAGTTTGAGCCCAGGCGAGATTGTTTGGGAGTAAAACGGGGAGCAAAAAGTAAAGTGCGGTCTTTTTAGACGTGAACGTACAGTTTCTTGTATGAATAATAATTCATACCTTTATAATACTTATTAACCATAATTAATTAATATTTGCACTTGCACACTGTTATATTTTCTTTTTGCCTTTAATCTATTAGCAAATCTATGGCTTCTTCTCTTTTACCAAAATCACTCCCTTCAATTAAGACGTGCCTTGCACGTGTATACATACTAGTAAATTTGAAATGGGACATTTTGAAGTACACGATGAAAAAACTCTAGATCTAGTAGAAACAATGTTTGAATACATGGTCAACAGTGTTTCAAAAAGGATTAACACTTTTGAAATACATGATGAATAGTTTCTTGATACACGAAAGTATGAATTATTTTAAAATACACCATCAACATTTTTAAATTACAAGGTTGATACTTTTTATAAATACTATGAATATTTTTGAGAAAATGAACCGTCTTTATTACACGATAAACAATTTCTAGATACCCGACAAACAACATATTTAAAACATGATGAATATTTTTGAACATTGTTGGATGCTTATTCCAAATACACTTTGAACCTTTAAAAACCCATTGATGAATATTTAAAAGATAAATAGATATCTTTAAACATGATAAAAGTAACATACTCATAAGAAGAAGAAGAAGAAGAAGAAGAAGAAGAAGAAGAAGAAGAAAAGCATACCAGCGGTTCAGTAAATAAATAGGGCAACTCCAAAGGGAGACATCTTAATCCAAGAGCCCCTATTCGGCACAATAGGTGCCGGGGAAGCTCCCTGGCGCCCACGCGCCGGCGCTGGTGGGCTGGCCCATGTCCACATTCACATTCGAGAAAAAGAAAAGGAAACAAATCGTCAATTCAAAAAAATGATGCATTTAGAAAAAACTTCATGAACTTGAAATAAACTTCATGAAACTGAAATAAAGTTCATTAATTTGAAGAAAAAAATCATCAAATTTGAAAAACAAAATCAGCAATTTTGAAAAAAAAAAGTTCATTGAATTTGAAAAAAGTTCATCTAGTTTAAAAAAAGTTCATCAATTTTGAAAAAAGTTCATAAAATTCTGTAAACTGTTGACAAATTTGAGAAAATTCACAAATTTTTAAATGTCACCTGTTTTGGAAGAAGAAACAAAAGAAGAGATGGAAAAAGGAAAAAGAAAAGGGAAAATAGCCCTGCAAGCGTGCACCCTCCTACGCGATCTAGGCTGGCCCATTACGAGGTGCGTGCGCCTTTTACGTTTTTTCATTATCCTTTTTGTTTTCGCTTTTATTATTTAATGCCATATAAAATAGAAAAATGTTCCTACATTTTTTAAAAGTTACAAATTCAATGAAACGTTCCCTATGCTTTCATGAATTACAACAAACTGTTCACAATTCTGATAAATTATCAATATTAGAAAATGTTCTCATCATTTAAAAAAGGTACATAAATATTCCTCACGGATTAAAAAAATATTATGGAATTTGAAAAAATGTCACAACTATTAAAGTATTCTAAATTTCGTAATATGTTCACAAATCCAAAATGTTCGTATCATCTAAATTTCATAATATAAAAATGTTCCTGAATTACAACACATGTCTGCAAACTCGAAAAAATATTTTACAAATCCAAAAAAGTTCACTGGTTCCATAAAATGTTCATAGATTCTGAAAAATGTTCACAACTTTATTTTTTCCGCAATTTACAATTTTTTACTAAATTTTAGAAAATCTTCATCAAACCATAAAATGATCACAATTTAAAAATGCTCCTCGATTTAAACAATGTTCAAGAATTTGTGTAAAAAATCTTGCATTTAAAAAATTCTATAAATTAGAAATTTTCTGTATTTCAAAATAAGTTAACAATTTCGAAAATTGTTTGTGTATTTGAAATTTATTCATGACTTTCCAAAATGTTCATGAATTTGGGAAAATGTTCATAGATTTGAAAATTTTCATGATTTCAAAAATGTTAACGAGTTTGATAAAGTTGATGGATTTGAAAATGGACTAAAATGGTAAAGGGCCAGCCCATACGGAGGCCGAGGTGTGCGGGGGTACGAGCACGAGATGTGAAGCGCCCTCCACAAGTGTGTGAGATAGCAAGAAAGACGGAAAGGAAAATCACTTGCTTGGGTGGTCTCCACTGCTGTCTCGCAAAGAGCAAGATTTAGCAATTGTGAGGGACGAGGCTCCTGGGTATTCAACGTTGTCGCCTCAGAAAACGGTATTCAGTTTTTTTAACTTCGTACAATCATAAATGCTCACATATACGCACATATACTCATTCCTATGGATGTACGCATGTACACCGTGTCGTATCAACATCTTAAGATGAACGAAGAAACCACAGACGCCTCGTAGTTGACTGGAATTTCTCCTGGCACTGAACGAACATCACTGAAAAAACATAAGATTTTTTTTTAAATGCGAGCACATGTGCTAAGTTTAGGACTTAAACTTGATGGATTGGTTCCACCGTAAGGAATCTAGCCATCTGAACTATGCTCAGTTCGCAAATATATTCAACATTGCAGCCACATGTGGTAGATCCTTTCTGGGCGGCAAATAGATGAGGCTTTGCAAACAGCAAGGGGAGGTGGGCTGGCCCGCGCGCTGTGTTCCTATCTTCGCTTTTCTTCATCCGTCCATTGGAAGTTGTTTCTTTCTTGTGTGGTTTATTGTTTTAGTTTTTACTTTTTTGTTCCTTTTCTCTGTTCATATATAGTTTTTCTTTGGTTTGTTTTTTTTTGGTTTTTTTCACATTTCTTTTATAGTGATTGTAATGTATGGTGAATATTTTTCAAGTACACACTGGTTTTTTTAATATACACGGGTAATTACATTCAAATACAAGAAAAATCGAATCTGCAATAAGCAATTTTTAATATACAATGAACTTCTTTTAAATATATGGAGAATATTTTTAATACACACTGAAGATTTTTTTTAATCTGTGAATTTTAAAAACACATGAGGAATAGTTTTCTAAAACTTCTTTTATAATAGGTTTTTCAATATCTAGCTCCTAAGAAGCAAAATCCGTTTTTTAAAATCCGACTAAACGCCCATAGAAAGAATAATAGAAACTGCTTGTGGGCAGAGTGGGCTGGCCTATTTTCCTAGCTTCAGGCGGACCCTCCCCTATTTGACGCGAATTGGCGTCGATTAGGAGCTCTCATCCGGTGCCACAAACTGCAACTTTTTTTAAGGCAACATCACGAAGCTTTTATTAAATCGTCACAATGTTTACAGGGACGAAAGGTAAATTCCCGGGATGCCCTAACCAAACATGGCGACCACCACCGAGAGATAAACTATGCTTCGCTAAGTTGTGAGCTTCAAAATTTGAGCTCCTAAACTCATGGCTGAAATTACATAAATCAAAGGCTAAAGAATGTTCTACTATCTCATGAATAACTGCTCCATAACTTGCCAAATTCTTCTTATGTATGTCCTGCACCACCGTCTTGCAATCCGATGCAACTTGGATTCGTCTCAAGTAGAGATCATCCACCAAAGCGAGTGCTTCTCTGATGGCAAGGGCTTCCAAAGTCAGGGGATCCACAATGTATCTGAAAGAAAGAGTCGAAGCTCCCATAAACATACCTCTGTCATCTCTGCATATGACCCCAACTGCCCCACCGTTTCTGGTTACCGCTGCGTCAACGTTGAACTTCGCGTTGCCTGATGGCGGGGCGAGCCATCTTACTGGTCGGGCGCTCGTTGGAGGTGGCTTCGATGGTTGTCTGTTGTGGGTCACTTGTAGCTCGTCCAAATATTTTGATATGAAGCTATTGACAGAGTATGGTGGCTGAAATATATTCTCATGAATTGCCTTACGTCTCGCGTACCAAAGAGCCCAGAGCGTCACCACCAATCGATCAAAGAGATCCTTCATCAATATTTCATGCAATGAAAACAGCCACTCCTTCGGACCATCTTCCTGGCGCTCAACCATATGTTGGACCAACTCATCTGGAGCCAACGCCCAAACACTTGCTGCCATCGGACATGAAATAAGCACATGTTTCCATGTGTCAACAGCCCCGCATAACGAGCAAGTATCCTGTGTTGCCATGTGACGGTGTTTGAGGACCGAGCCCGTTGGTATGGAGTGACGAGCTAGCCGTCAAACAAAGACCTTGAGTTTAGATGGAACTTGCATGTGCCAGATCATAGACCACTTCTTGGTCTCTTGACGCTCATATGATGTACCATCCTCCTCTACTAACCATGCCTACTTGCTATGTTTCGTTTTTAGTATCATTCGGTAAGCAGAATGAACACTGAAAGTTCCTCGAGGTTCCTCATGCTAGGCCCAGAAATCTCCCACCCGGTGTGTACATAGAGGAATCCGTAGGATCTCTTCGGCATCAAAGTGAGTGAACACTGAACGCACCAGACTCTCATTCCACATTGCCGGCGTTGGATCTATGAGCTGCGCCACCCTCGCCGGAGGGTTCTGAACAAGTGAGCATATGGGTCGCTTGAGGCCATCACGTGGGATCCAATTATGCCGCCAGATATCTGTTGTCTCCCCATCTCCAATGCGCCTAATAACCCCTTGTGCTAAGATGTCACGACCATCCAAAATCGCCCGCCATATCTGGGATGGGTGCGATCCCAGTTCGGCTTGAAGGAGAGAGCAATGCGGGAAGTAAACTGCCTTGAGGATACGAGAACTGAGCGAGGTGAAAGAACATGTGGTGCCCCCATGTTTGGTTTTGGTAATTGATGACAATCTCTATGGACTAATGGTTGCCTTGAGTTATATTTGAAGGTTTTGTCCATAGGCTTTTCTTGGAGTACATGTGTTGGTTTCAAGGAAAGTTTGTGTCGACCAAGGTGCTATTCAAGGAATTACCTAAAGATTGGTCTTGTGAGAGGTTGATCGAGACTAAGTCAAAGAGTGAATCAAGTTGATCAACCCACAAAGCGTAGAAGATGTACCGAGAGGGATCAAGTGATCCCATGATATGGTAAGCATTGCCAATTACGTTTTGTGTACTAACCCATGGTCTTTGTGAGAGTTCTTTGTGGGGTTAGATTGCGGTGTGCGAGTTCAAGTGGAGCATCATGAAGAGATCAAATGCTTGAAGCTTTCCGTTCATTGTGGTGACAATGGACCTGTGAAGATGTGCGGAAGAGTGGCTCACCCATAGTGGATTATGGGGGAGCAATCAACTAGTCTTCATCGAGCCAACACAATCAAGAAAGGTGGTCCAACTTGAGGAAGTCAAGATCGTCATCATCTAGCTCAAGCGGACTATGTGCAAGACAAAGGTTTGCCCTTAATGGGTTTTCTATTTTACCGGTCTTATAGTGGTGGTTGGGAGACCGGGTTATAGGATTGATTGCCGTACTATCAAGGGGGGGCTCTCGATGAGTAGTTTGATCGTATCGTTCGTAGAGAGCTCAAACCATTGCATCCTTGCATCATCTTTCTTGGTTCTTGTTTGGTTCTCTTTGTGAGTCTTAGAGCTTATGGTCATCTTGGTGACAAGCTCGAGTTCATCGAAAATGGAGTTCACATGCATCTTCTATGACGTTTTCGTTGTTGGAGGTTTTGCCGGTTCTTCTCGGTTGGAGGTTTCACTCCTCTATTTGTTAGGCGTACCCCCTGCCTCTTCTTACTATAACCAGTCACTGTTTTGATGCTACTCGTTGTCTTGTTTCCAACAAGCTTGAGTTTTCTCAATTCAGAGCTCATTTGCAGAAGTTATGGCAGTTCTGATTTTTCGTGGAGTTTACTTGCTTTCGTGGAAGTGGCATAAGGATGGCGCCAACAGTAGTACCGCTGGGCCGGAGCGGTAGTACCGCTTATCGCCACAAACGTAGTACCGTTGTCCCACAGTGGTAGTACCGCCCATGGCCATAAGCGGTAGTACAGCTCCGGTTCCGCGCTGGTACCGCCTCGACTCGAGACGTGGTTTTCTCGTGTCCGGTTCAGCGGCAGTAGGAGCGGCAGTAGGAGCGGTAGTACCGTTCATGTGCGGTAGTACCGCGGCTACCACCGCCCCTAGTGCCGCTCAATGGCCCTCCTCCCTGTTCCTTCTCCCTGTGCTCGTGGTAGGCGTTGTGCGCGGTCCCAACGGTAGTACCGCTGGGCCAAGCGGCATTACCGCTGCAGCCAACGGTAGTACCGCTGGCTCCAGCGGTAGTGCCGCTCATACGGCTCCGCCTTGCACTCTATTTCGCTCCACTCTCCATGTTCTACCGCCCGGGCAGTAGTACCGCTCCCCTGAGCGGTAGTACCGCTCATGCGCGGACTGAGCACATAACGGTTGGATTCGGGAGCTCCTATAAAAGGGGGGTCTTCTTCCCCATTCAACCTCATCCTTTAAGCTCGTGTTCTTCCCCCATTGTTGACCTTCTTCGAGCTTGCTAACTCTCAATCCCTACATGGTTTCTTGCTAGTTTTTGAGGGAAAAGAGAGAGGAGATCTAGATCCACATTTCCACCAATCACTTTCTCCTCTATGTGAGGGGAACCCCTTGGATCTAGTTTTTGGTGTTCTCCTTCTTGTTCTTCCTCTCATTTTCCTCCCTAGCATTAGTTGCTTCGGTGGGATTTGAGAGAGAAGGACTTGGGCACTACGTGTGCCCTTGCCATTGCATTTGGTGGTTTGAGTTCTTCACGGTGATACGTGGAAGTGAAGTTTGTGAAGCTTGTTCCTCTTGGGTGTTTGGGCACCCTAGAGCTTGTTCCTCTTGGGTGCATTGGCGGCCTAGACGGTTGGTGGTGTTCAGAGCTCAATCATTATGGTGTAAAACTCCGAGCAAGCGTCGGGGTCTCCAATTAGGTTGTGGAGATCGCCCCCAGCAATTTGACGGGTACCAGTGACCGCCCCCAAGGGTTTCCAAAGTGTACGGGTTCGGTGATCGCCCCCAAGGGTTGCCATTTGTACGGGTTCAGTGACCGTCCTCAAGGGTACCTTAGTGGAATCACGGCATCTTGCATTGTGCGAGGACGTGAGGAGATTACGATGGCCCTAGTGGCTTCTTGGGGAGCATTGTGCCTCCACACCGTTCCAAATGGAGATTAGCATCCGCAAGGGTGTGAACTTCGGGATACATCATCGTCTCCGCGTGCCTCGGTTATCTCTTACCCGAGCCCTTTACTTATGCACTTTACTTTGTGATAGTTATATTGTTTCTTGTCATATATCTTGCTATCACTTAGTCGTTTATCTTGCTTAGCATAAGTTATTGGTGCACATAGGTGAGTCTAGTTGTTGTAGGTTTTGTGCTTGTCAAATTAACCGCTAGGTTTATTCCGCATTTGTTTAAGCCTAAACCGTAATTATTTTAAAGCGCCTATTCACCCCCCTCTAGACGACATCCACGATATTTCACGAGGTGCTGTCTGTCAAGGTGCGCCACGCCTGCTGTCTGTCAAGGTGCATCGGTTTGAGTTCTCCATGATGATACGTGGAAGTGAAGTTTGAGAAGCTTATTACTCTTAGGTTTTTGGGCACCCTAGAGCTTGTTCCTCTTGGGTGCCTTGGCGCCCTAGACGGTTGGTGGTGTTCAGAGCTCAATCATTGTGGTGTAAAATTCCGGGCAAGCGTCGGGGTCTCCAATTAGGTTGTGGAGATCGCCCCGAGCAATTTGACGGGTACCGGTGACCGCCCCCAAGGGTTTCCAAAGTGTACGGGTTCGGTGACCGCCCCTAAGGGTTGCCATTTGTACGGGTTCAGTGACCGTCCTCAAGGGTCCCTTAGTGGAATTACGGCATCTTGCATTGTGCGAGGGCGTAGGAGATTATGGTGGCCATAGTGGCTTCTTGGGGAGCATTGTGCCTCCACACTGCTCCAAACGGAGATTAGCATCCGCAAGGGTGTGAACTTCGGGATACATCGTCGTCTCCACGTGCCTCGGTTATCTCTTACCCGAGCCCTTTACTTATGCACTTTATTTTGTAATAGCCATATTGTTTCTTGTCATATATCTTGCTATCACTTAGTCGTTTATCTTGCTTAGCATAAGTTGTTGGTGCACATAGGTGAGCCTAGTTGTTGTAGGTTTTGTGCTTGTCAAATTAACCGCTAGGTTTATTCCGCATTTGTTCAAGCCTAAACCGTAATTATTTTAAAGCGCCTATTCATCCCCTTCTAGACGACATCCACGATCTTTCACGAGGTGCTGTCTGTCAAGGTGCGCCACGCCTGCTGGTCAAAGACGACTGAGAACTCATATGCTTTGATCATGTCCAGCTTCAGAGCACAAACTGCAACTAGAGCAAAGCGTGTGCTTTCCATGCCGGGCCGAACCAACACACCAAAGGGTGGATCCTATTTGGCGCTTCAGCGCTCATTTGCTAACGGGCGCCTGAGGTTCCTCTGAGCTGGGCTGGCCCACTTGTTTTTTTTTTCTGTTTCTGCTAAAACTGGAAAAAAAATAATTGCTCCGGTAAGGAATTGAACCAACGATCTCTTCACTCACTGCGAGCTCCACAACCACCTGGGACAACACACATCGTGTGTTCACTTACTCCCATTTCCCCTTTTTGTTCTCATTTTTTTCTCTTTCGTGTTTGTATTTTCTTTATTTTTCTTTATATTTTTTTAATGCACAAACTTTTAAAATTCAATGTACTTTTTCTTCAAACCAATGAACTATTTTTAGAGTTTGTTGAATTTTTTTCAAATTTGATGAACAATTTAAAATTCTATTAACTTTTTCAAATTTGATGATTCTTTTTCAATTTCGATGTGCTTTTTTTGAATCGATGGATTTGTTTCCAAATTTGATGAGCTTTTTTCATTTCGATGAACTTTTCCAAATCGATGAACTTTCTTTCAATTTTGATGATTTTTTCTAAATTGGTGACTTTTTTCATAATCAGTGAACTGTGTTTTTAAAATTTGATGAACTTTTTTATTCAAAATCGATGAATTTTTTTAATGGTGAACTTTTTGTTCAAAATCGGTGACTATTTTTAAATCAATGAACTTTTGTTGAAATTTGTGAAAAAAATCGAAATTTCATGAACTTTATAAATTTTGCAAACTTTTTTCAAATTAACAAAAAAAATCAGTTTGTACGAACCTTTTCAATGTTATGAACTTTCTTCAAATTCACATTTTTATATTGTGCATCTACTTTGTTTTTGAATTTGTCATAAAAATAATACGCATAATAGGCTGGGTATATACAAAAGGTTATTTGTCCTCAAAATAAATAGCTAAGGGAGTTCAGCCTAGTGGCTGTGTTTGAATGTTTGGGTATAGGCCCTCAGAGATCGAATCCTAGCTCTATCGCATTTTTTTGCGATCTGTAACAACCTCCCTCGCACCTATATTGCGGCAAGTAGTCGTGGTTTCGTATAGGAACTCGGCTTACCTGGGATGAAATATCAAAAAATAAGAAATGCTCTATCAAATCGACCCCGCGACCTGCTACAGAGGCTCGCCACGCACTAGCCACAATGACACGCGACCTATTACGAAAGATCTGCAGCTCAAATTTGAAAGGAACTACCGACAGCACAAAAACATAGTTCGCGAAATTCCATAGATCATGAACTTTATCCTAAATTTTGCGAACATTTTCCAAATTCATGAAGTTTCCTCATATTCACGATATTTTTCAATTTGCACAAACATTTTCAATTTTACGAACTTTCTTGAATTTTTTGTTTTTACATTGTGCATGCATTTTGATTTTCAATTTATCATATTAATACGCATAATAGGCTTGGTATATAATAAGGGCTATTTGTCCTCAAAATAAACAACTAAGGGAGTTCGGCCCAGTGGTTGTGTTCGAATGTTTGGATACACGAGGTCGGAGATCGAATCTCTGCTGCATTTTTTGCCCCATTAGTTGTCCTTCGCGGGATGAAATATCGCAAAAATAAGAAAGGCTCCATCGAATCGAACTCGCGACCTCCTACAGAGGCTCGCGAAGTGCCAGCCACGGTTACGAAAGATCTGCGGCGCAAATCTGAAACAAACTACCAGCAGCTCAAAACATAAAACCAGCTCGCGAAATTTCATAAAACATTATGACGAAGGATCAAACACAAGACCTCCCGCCTAGGAACTGTGTCCATAACCAATGTACTAACTGAGGCTATGTGTCTAAATGGGCAGCCATGTACATATGAACTACAATACGGGGCAGATTAAAACTTAAAATAATCAAACAAGATTTTTAAAAAGGAAAAAAAATTAAATGCAAATGTTATTGCGGAAAATAATAAAAAACAAATAGGAACAAAAATAGAATACAAGGCCATTTTTCAAGATTATGAACTACTTCTTGTAAATGCAAACACTTTCAGAAAAAGTATAACAAAATTGAAGAAGTTAACATTTTTCAGAATTACATACTATTTTAAAATTTATTTTGAAAAAATGAACATTTTTCAAATTTGTGAATTGTTTTTGAAATTATAGCATTTTTTGCATATGTGGCCAAATTTCCAAAACTGAAACATTTTTTGAAATCCGCAGAAAATTTTCAATATGTGAATAAAAACTAAACATGCCAACATTTTTTCAATATGTAAAAAAAATTGAAACTTGAATATTTTTTTAATATTGAACAAATTTTGAAAAGGAAAATATTTGTAGAATTTGTGAACAAAATTTGTAAACAGGATTATTTTTCGAAATTCCCAAAAAAAAATCGATTTGTAAACAAAATGTAATCATGTGGACATTTTTTTTGAATTTGTGAACAATTTTTGCTAATGCGATTTTTTTTGAAAAATTTGTGTTTTTGGTTTTTGAATTTTTTTTAAAAAGATGAATTTTCGATTTTTTTTGTACGTGTGAACATTTTTCGAATTGTGAACAAAATTTCCAAATAACGAACATATTTTGAATTTTTAGAACAAATTCCGGAATGGAGAACAATTTTGAAAATCCTAAACAAATTTCGAACATGAACAATATTGAATACATGAATGAAAATTTCAAAATAAGAACATTTTTTGAATTTGTGAATAAATTTTCAAAACAAGAATATTTTTTAAATGCCGGTCATAATTTGAAAAGTTTTGGTAAATTCAAACAAAAACATTCCAAACAAGTTCTAAAGACAGAGACATTTTCTGAACTTCTTGCTTTTCCTAAATGCAAACATTTTCTAAATTTACGAACAATTTTGGAAAACATGACCATTTTAAAAAATATTAACCTTTTTAAGAAACAAACATTTTTTTAAGTTTTTGGACAATTTTCAAAACATGCACTCTTAAAAAAGAAAAATAAACTTGAAAAATAAAGAAGAAACAAAAAAAAGGAACAACAAAAGGAAAAGAAAAGAAAGGAAGAAGAAAAATAAACTGAAAAATGAAGAAAGAAAAAACCAAAAACCAAAAAGAAACAGGAAAACCGAAAAACGCTACAACAAGGTTAATGGACGCGGCCCAGGTGATCGATCGATTGCCAAGTCTCTGTGCGAATGGTTGACACTTTGACGCAACTTGCATCCAGTTGTAAATTCCGTCGAACAGGACCTCACACAGCAAATGGTAAACCAAAAAAATATCCTAAGTACTTCAGAGCGCACGCGCACTATCTTGGTGAAACGAGCGGCCGAGCACGAGCCACTCGATCAGCCCAGATCATGCGGTCATCGGCCTCACGTGCACGTGGCTGGGCCCGTCCACAAGCACCGCTTTCCAGGTCCAGCCGGTTCCCATCGCACAGGATAGCATTAAGGGTGAGCCACGCCTCTTTCTCCTTCCCTTATCCATTTTCCTTTCTTCTAGCCATGTTCGTCTCATTTCTTCCCCAAATCTGGCAGGGATAGGCCACCGCTGCCGCGATTGCAGCCGAAGGCGAAGGGCGGGAGCGCGGGATCCGCATCTCGTCACCGGCGCAGGTACAGTACACCCGCCTTTTTTGCCTCGCATCTCCTGCTTCCCCATTTTTCCCCTGCCGTGGTCGGGATCCTCCGTAATTGGCTCGCCGAAGAGGGGTTCTAGGATTTCCAGTGGATGTCCAGTGAGTACGAGGTAGCTTTCGCGAAAGACGTCGCCCGCGACTACCTGGTCAACTCCGGTGATTTGGGGAGTTCCTATTTCGTCAGGGGGAGTCGAGGGTGCGTGTTCTAGGGGATACGGGTTTCATGGCGATTCACCTCCATATCACGCAGATTCAGCGAGGTATTCCGGCGTGTTGCCTCCGGCCAAACCGTCTGATCTGGCATGGTGATTTTTTGATTTTTTTAGCAGCGATTTGAGTTGGAATAGAAGGAAGGGAGTACATAAGAGTACTGAGAGGATAGTTCTGATGTTTTTGCTCAACCCTCTCAAAATACATCCGTGTGGTTTCTCTATTTTCTCATAAGTGCATGCATATATGTAACCAGTTGGCTAGTTTGTTCTTGTGGTTGCACAGAAACACAAATGTAGTTGGATCACACATATAAATATCTCAGTTGGCTAGCCAACTTATGGAGTTGCACGGTGATGGCTAACCAATTGCCTCAGATGGATACACTGTGTAAACCATGTTTAAACAGTATGTGTGTGTTTTTGGTTGCACACTCATGGGTGCTCTGTTGTTAAGGGTATGCGTTCATATAGGAGTTTGCAAAATCAAAGCAGTACATATCCTAGTTGGCTTAGTCATACTTATGCAGTTGTACATGAAAGGGCTATGTAGTTGCATGGCTGGAGGCTAGTTTAGTTATGGCTCAGATGACTAAATCATGATTAGTTAGTGTGTATGTAGATTTTTTGGTTGCACACTCATGTGTGCCCTGTTGGCCATACAGTGCATCAAGTTGCACACATTTTGTTTTATTTTGTAGGTGTGCTTTGAAAAATCAACATTACTTGTTTAAATTATGGCATTACTTTGATATCAATTTTCCCCTCATTTTTCTCTTTTATGCATATGGTTTCTTTGACTAATTTGTTCGTTTGCTTTTTTTAACAGACCAAAAATGGTTGTAGAAGGAGATGCGGCTCCTAGTGAAGGAGAGGTATGTTTGCTTTTTCATCGTTTTTCATTTATCCTTGTAGAAGTTTTGTTTTGCAATTATAATAACTATTTTTTGGAGGGTTTTCCTGACCATGTTCTGGGTTTTGTTTGTTCTATGCAGGGATCTGCAAACCATTCTTCTAGATAGAACTCGAAACGACCCATCGAGCGGCAGACGCGTCGTGTTGATATCGACGGGGTGGCAGAGGATGATGAGGCAAGTATCGAGCAACCAGTGTGGGTGCATGTCACTTTTTTGCGCGCGCACACACACACACACACAGAGAGAGAGAGAGAGATAAGTAACTTTTTTCATGCATCCTTTAGGTTGCTTACCAATTCCGCTTTGTGAAATGGTGTAAACGGAAGGCGACCACACAGGTTCGAGTTGTAGATGGAGCCGGCACATCGCCTGAAGTAGCTGCTGAGGTAACATGAAATGGCATTAGGCTTTTTTCTTTTATTTTTTTCTACACAAAGAAACCTAGGATGTGGTATTTTACACAGTTGCACAAGAACCAGCTAGGTGTTGGGTTGGCATCCTGAACTTTTATAGTTGCAGAAGAATGAATTAGGAGTTGGTATCCTCAACTTTTCAAATAGTTGCATAACAATATCGTACGAGTTGGCACCCTAGACTTTCATAGATGCACCAGAACCATTTGGGAGTTGGCAGTCTCAACTTTTTAAATAGTCCCACAACAATATCACATGAGTTGGCATCCACAACAATTTTAGTTGCACAAGAACCAATCGATAGTTGGCATCCCCAACCTTTTTTAATAGTTGCACGGCAATGCCACATGAGTTGACATCTTCAACTTCTTTAGTTGCACAAGAACCATTTTGTAGTTGGCATCCTCATGTGTTCACATGAATATGATTTTCTAGGTTTCCAGATGCACTTGAATGTAGTTGCACTACTTATTTGGTAGATTATAATCTTTTAAAATTCAATATTTTTCATTTTGTGTTCAGACATGCTAAATTCATGTTCATCAGTTCAAAATTCATTGCATAGTTGTAGAAACCTGCAACATGAATTGCATCCAGGAGTACTTACAATTATGCAAAATAGATGATGAAGTTGTACAACAACCAGCATAAAGTGTTTTTCAAATTCTGCATACAGAAGTTTAGCTAAAACCAAAATGAATATGAAATTATATGAGTTGGCATCTTCTACTTCTATACGAGTTGAAGATGCCAACTACTGAAATCCAAACACCACAAGTAGATGGATATGGGAGTGTTGTCAATTTGCACACTTGTACTTTAAGTTGCACAAACACAAGCGAGAGTTGGTTCATTTCTTCCCAGGATTCTTTTTTGTATCATATGTAGGTTTTACAGGGTATGGGGGTGGATGAGCTGCTGTAGATTTTTGCTCACAATTCTAAGCTACAAAGTCATGTATACTAGTGTGTGGAAAGATCAAAGGTAAAAACAAATGCAAACCAGATTCTTGTCTAGTTGGTGGCTATGTTTTCATAGTACCTACAATATACTTTTCTTTTCTTTTCTTTTTTTTGCTACATTTACATTGGTTCTTCTGAATTATGTGTGAAATAAGACTCTCTATGTCCTCTCTCCTATATGTTGGCACATTTTCTGTGTTTTGTTGCACACATTGTTGCAAAAGTTGGCTAGTCCCATGATGAAGTTGCATGAAAATCAGTTGCACATGTACCAGATCTCCCTATTTTTTTATCTCTGTTTATGCTCTCTTCAACTATGAAGAAGTTATTTTTGCAAGGAGAAATTTGGTGAGAGGGGAAAGGGAAAGTTAAGGAGGGGGAGGATCTGAACAGGAGGCAGAAGTGATCACTTCTTTTTTTCACCCTATTTTGGTTCTGTCGGGTACTTTCTGATATGTTTGTGCTCGCTCTTTCTTTCTTTTTTGTAGCAATTGTTATTACACATTGATTCATCTGCCATGGCAGCTCTGGCGATGGAGATCCAGACCTGAAAACCCCTAGTTTAATGGGGAGGAAGGTGGGAGCAAGTAGGGCATGGGGAGAAGAAGTTGGTGGCCAGGAGGGCATGGGAGGGCACATGATGGCTTGGAGGCCGCGTACGACGCGTGGTTTATTGGGTTAGAACGCATATGTTGCTACTCGTGGAGCACTTTCCTTTTCTGGAACGGTGAGGACCAAATCTTTTTCTTTTCTGGCAGCCGTTCGGGAACACTAGGGAGCAGTCAGCCGCTCCCTAGACGCGTCCAAAAAATATCAGGGTTTCCCCTCCTATTGCAAATAGGCTGGAAACGGTCCAAACTGGCCCACAACAATGTGAATGCCTCGCAGAACTTTGTCTGCATACTGAGGAAGAAATTTTAAAAATGCTTCAGATTTAAGAGTTCCCTGGCAATATTGTAAATGTCAAGTTTAAAGCCATATTGCTATATACCACTTGGTGTTGAAAATGTCACTATTTTGTTTCTTCCTCTTCCCCCCCCCCCCTGTTTTGGCCTATTTTTCCTTCTTTTATCTTTTCACTTATCCTTACTATTTTTTTCCTTGGTTTTCATTTACTTTAAAAGTGATATAAATATATTTTCTGATAAACACATGAACATTATTTTGAATCACATGATTTTAGAAAAACAAAAGGGTATGTTAACCTTTTCAGTTTATGTGATTTTAAAAATTAAGAACACCTTTTAAGTTAGCACAACGTTTCAACAAATTGGCAGTTCTTTCAAGTTGTGAGAAACATTTTTAAAAGTTGGTACTTTTTAAATTAGACAAACATTTAAAAGCTATTTATACACTTTTCAATATGAAGAATTTTCTTCAACACATGAACATTGTATATGTTACCTGAATATTTGTATACGTAGAGCAAATTTCAAAATTATATGTATATTTTTTAGAAAATGTGAAGTTTCATTTTATAAGTATATTAATGATGCATTGTATTATGTTTCATATTCTTTTTAAGGAAATGACATGTTAATGGGCTGCTCGCTGGCTAGCCCATTTGGACACTCATATAGAAAGAGTCACTCGCTTTGGTCACTATCAAGAACCTTTGTCCGTTCCTTCTAATGATTCCTATTTACCGCCTAGGTCCCTTGATAGCAACGGAACACATACCCTCATCGCGCGCTGGAGAGTTATATGGCTGGCACATTAACCCTTTTTTTCTTAGTGTGCTTTGCACGTGTTTTGGGAAGGTTAACCTTCTATTACCGGTTTTTTCTTTCTTTTTCATGACTTCCATTCGGTTTTCTTCCTGTTTTTCCATAATAATACAATTTTCAATTTTCCCTTTTCCTTTTCTTATTTTAAAATTCACAAACCTTTTTCGAAATCCCGAGCACTTGTGAATTTAATTTGTAAAAAAGTTTTGAATGTTTTAGCAAATTTGAAAAACAAATTTCGATAGCCTATAAGTTCTTTTTTTACAAAGAAGTCTACAATTAGCAGGTGCACTGCTAGCTGTCTACTTATGGAACATCCCACATAAGCGTTGAGTGGGTGCGTGTTTGCTCACTTTTTACCATGTATGGCTTTGATTAGGAGCTCTGTTCCTTTTCATGATTCCCATTCCACACATAATGCCCCAAGTAGTGCGCACACGCGCACCTCCTCAACGATGCTGACACTACATGGGGTGGCACATTTGTGTGCTTCCTGTTTTTTGTTTGATGAAGGTTCTATAACTTTAGTGAGCCTGTTTTTTGTTTCAAGAACCTTCTGGCCCGTGCGCGCCACTCCGTTGGCTTCTTATGGTTTTTTTCATTTTCTTTTACTTTTGTCCTTTTGCTAATTTATTTTATTTTTCTATTTTTTCACATTCACAGTCATATTTTAATTTCTAAACGTTATTAAAATCTAGACCATTTTGAAAATTCAAGAATATTATTAAATTGTGTAATATTCTGAAATTCATGAACAATTTGGGAATCCATGATGTTTTAAAATTCGTAAGCATTTTTTTAATTTGCGATGAAAAACTATTCAGGGACGTTATATAAATTTAGAATATTTTTTTACGTGCGTGATTTTTTAAAAAACTTGGGAACGTTTTTAGAACTATTGATATTATCTTCAGATTCATGAACATTTTTTATTTGCAAAAACAAATTTAGATTGCAAGAATTTTTGCAGCTGACAAACATTTTTCATACTCAAGTATATTTTTTCAGATTTTTGAACATTTTTGGAATCTTCAAAACTTCTGTGAATCCAAAAAAACGATTTGAATTGCCAAATCTTGCGAAGATTTTTTTAATTGGTGTATATTTTTTGAATTTATTTTCAAATTTTCCAACAATTTTTGCATTTCTGATATATTTTTGAAGAACGTAAAAAAGTATATTAAGAGGAAAGGGCCGAAAGTACAAAAAACCTGTTGAATTGTGTTTCAAAAAGCGAGGCAAAAATTAGCATAGGCCACATAGTCAAAAGCGGGGTGTACATTATGCGACAACCAGCGCACTATCGGAGGTGGTGAATTGGTGATTCCTATTCGGTGCCTTCACCCTTCAGCGCCCGATACAATTTGGCTCACACCCACCCACCGTTCTGACATCGGCCCATTATCTTTTATTTTCTTCCTTCTAACTTAAAAAAAATAGGATTGTGTTGTGGAGATTCAAACTCCAAACCTCCTTGATTAGTCAAGACGGAGATAACCACCGCGGCAGCACACTTTGTTGTGCCCAGTTCATTCCTTTTCTTTTCATTTTCTTTCTAGATTTTTGTTTTATTTTAGGCCATTTTTTCTATAATTGTTTTTTGGTTTTTTTTCCTTCTTTTTGTTTTCTTAATTCGCAAACTTACTCTTCCAGTTCGTGAAATCTTCCTGATGTTTTTGTTAACTTTTTTCAAAATTCAAACTTTTTTCAATTTCATGACTATTGACAAAATAATAGAACTTTCTTCTAATTCTTCAATCTTTTTATGAAAATCGATGAACTATTTTAAAATCCCTAATTTTTTCCCAAAATTGATTAAGTTTTTTTTTTCAAAATCAACAAAATATCAAAATGGCGCACAGAACGTCAAACATGAGGTCTCCCATTGGAGAGCCTGAGATCACTAATTAAGGAGGACTTGTTGCAAAGATCATTACAATTTTCCTGGTTGAGACAAGTGGCGCACATGCAGCATGCCACTTGTCGCAACCTGAGAGTTTTTCCTTTTTTCGTAGACCCGTTTATTCAAAACGTTTTATCTCTCAAACCGTGCGTCCAAATCCCGAACCGCTTTCACCGTGGGATTCCTCGCGTTGAGATATTCAAAACTAGATACCATGTTGATAGGTTTTGACGAACTTTTTCTCATGAAAAAAACTGACGAAAAAACCGAACCGGGAGCATGGGTTTTTTCCCTTTCCGAAAGAGGCACATCCATGCCTCTCACGAAATCACAACCGTGTCTCTCGCGGAAGCAAAACCGTCACTCTTGCGGAAGGAATAAAAAAACGCGTTTTTTCATTTCCGAGGAGGCACGGCCGTGACTCTCGTGAAGGCATAACCGTGCCTCTTGCGGAAGCAAAACCATGACTCTCGTGAAAGAAAAAAAAACAGAAAACGCATTTTTTCCTTTCCGAGAGGCACGGGCATGGCTCTCGCGAAAGCACAATCGTGCCTCTCGCGGAAGCTATAGAGAGATGATTTGCAATACAATAATCGTTGTATTGATGGGGTGCTGGTGCATGTATATATATTACAAGGGAAGGCCTCTACCTCAACTATACAAGACTAGGAGGACTAGGATGTGGGCCACAACTCCAATACACGTGCAATACAAAACACATACTCAACACCCCCCCGCAGTCGAAGCGTCGCTGGAGACACAGAGACTGGACCGAAACTCCTCGAAGACGGGAGTAGGCAATCCCTTAGTCATCACATCAACAAACTGTTGCTACGTCGGCACATGGAGAACTCGAACACGACCAAGGGCAACCTGCTCGCGCACGAAGTGAATGTCGAGCTCAATATGCTTCGTCCGTCGATGGTGCACCGGGTTGGCGGAGAGGTAGACCGCGCTGACGTTATCGCAATAGACAAGAGTGGCCTTGTGAACATCACAAAGCAACTCTTGGAGCAGCTGACGTATCCAAGAGCACTCGGCCACGGCGTTGGCCACGGCGCGATACTCTGCCTCGGCGCTGGAGCGGGAGACCGTGGGCTGCCGCTTCGAGGACCAAGAGATCAACGAGGGCCCAAGGTAGATGCAGTAGCCTGACGTAGAGCGTCGCATGAAGGGGCAGCCAGCCCAGTCAGCATCCGAGTAGGCCACGAGGTCGGTGGAGGCGGAGGCCGCCAGGGTGAGTCCCAAGGACATGGTGCCGCGTATGTAACGGAGAATACGCTTCACCAGAGTCCAATGAGAGTCACGCGGGGCGTGCATATGGAGGCACACCTGCTGAACAGCGTACTGCAGGTCGGGGCGAGTCAGTGTCAAGTACTGTAAAGCACCGACAATAGAGCGATAAAAAGCTCCATCGGACACGAGAGACCCCTCTAGAGCAGAGACCTTCGCCTTCATGTCGACGGGAGTGGGCGCCGGCTTGCAGTTAAGCATACCGGCACGCTCAAGGAGCTCGTGGGCGTACTTCTGCTGATGCAGAAAGAAACCGTCAGCCCGGCGGATCACCTCGATGCCGAGAAAGTAGTGCAGGGGCCCCAAGTCCTTGAGGGCGAACTCATCACGAAGACGAGCAGTCAGCCGCTGAAGGAGATCGGGGGTGGATGCCATGAGGATGATGTCGTCGACGTAGAGCAGCAGATATGCAGTGGCAGCTCCCTGATGATACACAAAAAGTGAGGCATCGAAGCCAGTGGACCGAAAGCCCAAAGACTGCAGGAAGGCGGCGATACGCTGGTACCAAGCCCGAGGCGCCTGCTTCAACCCGTACAGAGAGCTGGAGAGCAAGCACACGAAATCGGGGTGCTCGGTGTCGACGAAACCAGTAGGCTGCTCATAGAACACCTGCTCGGCGAGATGACCATGCAAGAGGGCGTTGGAAACATCCAACTGATGCACAGGCCAGGCGCGTGAGACGGCCAGCTGAAGGACGGCGCGGATCGTGCCTGGTTTCACAACCGGGGCGAAAGTGTCGGTGAAGTCCACGCCCGCGCGCTGCCGAAAACCACGAACCACCCGGCGAGCCTTGTAGCGCTCGAGAGAACCGTCTGGGCGAGTCTTGTGGTGAAACACCCACTTGCCAGAGATGATGTTGGCACGAGGGGGTCGCGGAACAAGCTGCCACGTGCGGTTGCGCTGTAAGGCATCGAACTCCTCCTGCATCGCAGCTAGCCAGTGGGGATCCCGAAGGGCAGCACGAGCGGAGGTGGGGACGGGTGATGGCGTCGACGTCGAGGCGGTGCACACATACTCGTCGGCGGAGTAGCGCGTACTGGGCCGAAGCACTCCTGCTCGGGCACGGGTAGTCACGCCAAGTGACGGGGCAGCAGGGCCGGCGAGTGCCGTGGCGGAAGGGGGCACGGCGGCGGTGGCACCCGGTGCGGCGACACTCGGTGCGACGGCGGGGGCCGCGGTGGTGGGGGCACCCGTTGCGGTGGCGGGGGCCGCGGCGGCCGCGGCGACAGCAGAGGCCGCGGCGGCGGCGGTGGAGGCCGCGACGGCGGCGGAGGCCGCAGTGGCGGCGGAGATCGCAGCGGCGGCGGCGGCAGGGGCCGCAGCGGCTGAAGCGACGGGCGAGGTCGAGCCCGTCGCAGGGGTGGCGGCGGGGGCCGCGGCAGCCAATCCCGCGGCGGCTGGAGTGACGGGTAAGGTCGAGGTCGAGCTCGTCACAGGGGTGGCGGGCGGTGTGCCCACCGACTCGACCTCGTAAGAGGGAGTCGAGAACCCGGGAGGTGGCGGCAGAAGGTGCCGGGTCGGGGGGTGCCGCCGTGCATCGCTCCAGTTAGGGGGCGCGGGGGCCGACGCCGAAGAATCCGCAGCCGGAGGGACCTGAAAAAAGGGAACACCGTCTCGACAAAATACACGTGCCTCAAGGTGTACACACGATGAGTGACAGGATCATAGTACCGGTAACCTTTGGTATTGGAAGGGTAGCCAAGGAAGATGCATGTGACAGATCGGGGTGCGAGCTTGTGTGGCATGGTGGACGCGGTGCTGGGATAACAGAGACACCCAAAGATGTGGAGACCATCATAGGACGGTGGTGTACCGAAGAGAAGGTGGTGAGGAGCGTAGTTCCACCGAGGACGACACGGACGAATGTTAACTAAGAGGGTGGCGGTGGCGAGGGCATCGGGCCAAAACCGAGCGGGCACGTTTGAGTGAAAGAGTAACGTGCGAACACAGTCATTAAGAGTGCGGAGAATGCGCTCGGCGCGGCCGTTCTGCTGTGAAGTGTAGGGGCAAGTCAGACGGAAGATGGTGCCGTGAGAGGCGAGAAGTGTGCGAAGTCCAATGTTGTCAAACTCTTTTCCGTTATCAGTTTGGAGTGCAAGTATGGGGCGACTGAACTGGGTGGTGACATAGGAATAAAAGGCGGTGAGTGGCTAAAGCATCGGATTTACGACGAAGAGGAAAAGTCCACACATAATGAGAATAATCATCTAAAATCACCAAGTAGTAGAGATAGCCCATGTTACTCGCAACGGGAGATGTCCAAACATCACTATGAAGTAATTGGAACGGAAAAGTGGAAACTGAGGAGGACGCACTAAAGGGAAGATGAACATGCTTGCCTAAGCGACATGCCTCACAAGAGTGCTCGTCGAGCTTAATACATGAGAAAGAGAAACTCCTAAGAATTTGACGTAACACGGTGTGGTTGGGGTGACCCAAGCGAGCGTGCCAAAGGTCGACGCCGACGGCAAAGCTGACAGGTGTGGAGGTGGAGGCGCCGGCGTGCACGGGGTAGAGCTCATCGGGACTGTCACAACGGTGAAGAACCATCCGGGTACGGGCGTCTTTCACAGAAAAGCCAACGCCGTCAAATTCAACAGTGAGTGGGTTCTCATGAGTAAGACGACGAACGGAAACTAGGTTCGTGACTAAGTCTAGTGAAACAAGAACATTAGACATATTGATGGGTGTAGAAGTGGAGGGAAAACTAGCGCTACCGATATGAGTAATAGGTAAGGAAAAGCCGTTACCGACGGTGATACGAGTGGGTGTGTGAACGGGAGTGGAAGAGGTTAGGTTACCGGGATGAGCTGTCATGTGTGCGGTAGCACCTGAGTCCATGTACCAGTCGCCTTCGCCGATAGAGCTACTCGGCGACGGCGCGGAGTGCTGGGCGGCGAGGAGGGCGGGGTCCCATGGCGCAGGTACCCGCGGCGGTGAGAGGCCCCCGTAGGGCGGCGCCGAAGCGGGCGGGCCATAACCACCGAGGGGCGGCGGCACAAGAAGGGTGCCGTAGCCGGTGCCGGTCGACTGGTAAGGCGCGCCGATGAACCCCCGCTGGTCCGCGGGGAGAGCCTGCGGGTAGTGCGGGGCCCAGCCGGCGGCGGCACAAGGAGGGTGTCGTAGCCGGCGCTGGTCGACGGGTAACACCAGCCCAGACAGGCCATCGTCGGGGCGGGCGGAGCAGGACCGCCGGCCATTGGCGGGGACGGCTGCATGTGGGTGACGCCGGATGCGCCGTAGGCGGCGACCGCGCCGTATGGCGCCGGGGCCGCACCGGAGGGCGCTGGTGACGGGACAGCAGAGGCGGCGGCGGACAGGCCGGTGAACGCCATCGGCGACGGCGCGGAGGAGTCACGCGGCGGCGGGGTAGCGACGGCGGCGGCGCGAAAGAGGCGCGCGGCGGCAGGGTAGCGGCGGCGGCGACGCGGAAGAGTCGCGCGGCGGCGGGTTAGCGGCGGCGGCGGCGCTGGGTCGCGGCGGCGGCGACGGTGGGGTGGCGGCGGCGACGGTGGGGTGGCGGCGGCGGCGGCGGTTCGGGAGGAGTCGTGCGGCGGCGGCGGCAGCGGAAGGCGAGGATTAAAACCTAAAAACTCATACCATATAGAAAGATTACTTGCAATACAATAATCGTTGTATTGATAGGGTGCTGGTGCACGTATATATATTATAACGGAAGGTCTCTACCTCAACTATGCAAGACTAGAAGGACTAGGAGGTGGGCCACAACTCCAATACACGCGCAATACAAAACACATACTCAACAGAAGTAAAACCGTGACTCTCGCGAAAGAAAAAAAACAGAAAATGCATTTTTTTCGTTTCCAAGAGGCACGGCCATGCCTCTTGCGTGAGCACACCCGTACCTCTCACGGAAGCAAAACCGTGACTCTCGCGAAAGCAAAAAAACAGAAGACGTGTTTTTTTTTCGAGAGGCACGACCATGACTCTCGCGAAAGTAAAACCGTGCCGCTCGCGAAAGCAAAACCGTGACTCTCACGAAAGAAAAAAAAACGTGTTTTTTCGCGCATTTTTTTTGAAAAGCTAAAGAAGACCGGTGAAAGACCAAAACGTCGAGAAAATCCGGGAAAAAAGCCGTATAAAAAGCCGAAAACGCGTGCTGAAAAATTAAAAAAAATCGAAGGGAGCGCTCAAAGCGCGACACGTGACGAATGGCTGAGAGCACGCCAAGTGGCGCTGATCGTTGCGAGGCTTTCGAAGGAGCGCTCGTTAACTAGTTGTTCCTTGGAGAGCCTTCCCTCAGTCTCGTGTCAAGGGTGCGCCAGATGGGCCGGACCGTCCGCGCAGGAGGCCACGGCCTCATTTCTTTATTTTTTTTCATGTTTTTTAACTTTTGTTTATACTTTCAAATATTCTAAATAAATATATTAAAGAAATACTTTACATAAACACATTTGAAAAAAATAAACCAGGCATTTGAATAATGGTGAATATGTATAGAGAAAATGTGTCACATATGTAGGAAATGTATAGTTTTTTACGATGTGCGTGAAAAAATCTGATTTTGTATTTAAAAAATGTTAATCAAGCATTTGAAAAAAAAAGTTAATTGTGTATGGAGAAAATGTCAAGAATGTATTCAAAACAATAATTCTGAATTGGATTTAAAAGACTAAACTTTATTTGTAAAATGTTAACCAAGAATTTGAAAAAAAATCTTAAATGTATATACAAAAAAATCTTGACCATATATTAAAAAACCATTATATTACATATAAAAAAACAATTAAACATTTGAAAAATGTTAAATATATATATATATATATATATATATAAGTTAACCATGTATTTAAAATGTTAATCTTGTTTTTTAAATATGTTAACCAAGCATTTCTTGAAGTTTAAAAGTGTGTTTAGGAAACATGTTGACCATGTAATAAAAATAATATTAATCTTCCATTTAAAAATGTTAATTAAGCATTTTTAAAATGGAAATATGTACAGAAAATATATTGACTTTGTATAAGGAAAATCTAATCTTGAATTTGAAAAATGTTAATCGAGCATTTGAGAAAGTTTAAGAGTGGATAGAAAAATGTTGACCATGTATTAAAAAAAGTTAATCTTGTATTTCAAAAATGGTAATCAAACATCTAAAAATGTAAAAAAAAGTATAGAATAAATGTTGACCATTTATTGGAAAAATAATAAATTTGTAGTGGAAAGATGTTAAATGTGTATTAGAAAAATGTTCTTGACATATATGAAAAATGTGGAATGAAACAAAAAAGAAACAAATGAAAAGTAAAATGAAAAATTAAACAGAAGAAATAAATGCTAAAGGAATGGAAAAACAGCGAAAATCATTAAAAATACAAAGAAACAAAAAAGTAAAAATCAAGAAAGACACAAATAACCAAAGCAGACGATAAGGGAAATGAGTAAGAAAAGAAAAACCCGTAAAACAATGAAAGACACAAAGAAACTAAAAGAAAAAAAAACAGAGATGAAATAGGAAAACCAAAGGAGTACAAAAAACTAGAGAAAACCGAAAGCAAAGAAATAAACGAAGGAAAACGGGTGAAAAAAGAAAAGAAGAAATAATGAAAACCAGTGTAGAAACCGACTCTTTTGTCTAATCTGTCGTGTCATAAATTATTTAACATGAACTAGATCTTGGCTCAGTGGCTAGTGGGTTAGCCTGGTAGTGTACAATCTTCACATGACAGATCCTTCCGTCTCGCGTGAAGCGAGATATAGTCGGCACTCCAGTAGATGGGGCAGCCCGAACCGTACACAGTTCATACAATAGCAGGCCCATAACGGTGGTGGACCCCCTAGGTGACGTCCAGCTTCAACCAACGAAAAAGGGAAGCCATTAGTTGACGAGCGTTCCTTCGAAAGCCTCGAAACGATCAGCGCCACTTGGCGCGCTTTCAGCCATTTGCTATGCGTCACGCTATGGGCCTTCCCTCCGGATTTTGTTTTTTATTTATTTTCCGCACGCGTTTTCGGCTATTTAAAAGATTTTTTCTGGGTTATTTTGACTTTTTGGTTTTCCACCGGTCTTCCTTAGCTTTTCCATAAAAAAATTGCGCGAATAAATGTGTTTTTTTTTCTTTCATGAGAGTCATGGTTTTGCTTTTGCGAGAGGCACGGTTTTGCTTTCGCGAGAGTCACGGTCGTGCCTCTCGGAAACGAAAAAAAACGTGTTTTCTGTTTTTTTTTCTTTCGCGAGAGTCACGGTTTTGCTTCCGCGAAAGGCACGGTTGTACTTTTGCGAGAGTCATGGCCGTGCCTCTCGAAAACGAAAAAAATCGTGTTTTTTTTGGTTTTTTTTCCTTTTGCGAGAGGCACGATTGTGCATTCGCGAGAGTCACGGCCGTGCCTTTCGGAAACGAAAAAAAAAATCTGTTTTTTCCCTTTCGCGAGAGTCATGATTTTGCTTCCGCGAGAGTCACGGCCATGCCTCCTCGAAAACGGGAAAAACATTTTTTTTTCTTCCACGAGAGTCACGATTTTGCTTCCGCGAGAGGCACGGTTGTAATTTCGTGAAAGGCACGGCGTGCCTCTTTCGGAGAGGGAAAAACCATGCTCCCAGTTTGGTTTTTTCGTCGGTTTTTTCGGCCGGTTTTTCATGAAAAAAAGTTCGTCAAGACCTATCAACATGGTACCTAGTTTTGAAGATCTCGACGCGAGAAATCGAACGGTGAAAACTGTTTGAGATTTGGACGTGCGGTTTGAGAGATAAAACGTTTTAAATAAATGAATCTAGAAAAAAAAGAAAACTCTCATATTGCGACAATGGCATGTTATATGTACGTCACTTGTCACAACTTGAGTAGTTGGAGTAATCTTTACGATGAGTACTCCTCGATTAGTAATTTCGACCAACCTATGGTTGAGATGGTTAGGTGGACAGTGGTATCCCCAACCCATCAGGGTTCAAATCCTGGTGCTCGCATTATTCCTGGATTTATTTCAGGATTTCCGGCAATACGCTTTCAGTGAGAGGAGACGTTTCCGTCAACGGCGAGGCGACTATGGTGACTTCGTAAATCTCAAGATGATATGCCGGCTCAGTCTTTCGGAGGTGCTCATACGGATAGGGTCTGCGTGTGTGCGTTTATAAAGATGAGTCTATGCGTGTGTATATGAGCGCTTGTGTCTGTATCGATGCTAAAAAAAACTAGTAATTTCGATGAAAAGGAAAGGTGACGTCCAGCTGAGAATTGTTGTCGGCCCGCGCTGGCGGAGTCTGTGGACCTATCCCTAACAACGTGCTGGTTCCAGAAACAGCAGCGACTGGCTTTGCCTTGGCCCTTGGGCTTTCGCTTTGCTTAGCAACTCGGCAAAACAAAAACTCTGTCAGAGGATAGCGATTCGTGACCTGGCCTGGCCTGGCCCGGCAACGATCGATCGACCGATGGTCGCTATCAATGAATGCATCAGCGCAAACAAACGCAGGGCGGGCAACTCGTGATTCGTGATTTAAGTTGTCTCGTGATCGATCAGATGAGATGAGATGAGATGACAGCCGCCTGCACGCATGCCATGCCATGCCTGATCACTCCGTGCGAGGCTCGGACGACTCCGCCTGCGCACACACTGCTCTGCCAACAGTGTAGCGCAGACCACGCATGTGTCTGCCTACCCTGTGATACAAACAGTTTCACGCCCGGCGCATTCAAATCGACCGACCCGACCGATGGATCGGTCCGTGGATCGTGGCAGCAGGTACATCATCAATGCACGTTGCATTGCAGTGGGGTGGCACGGCGCGACCGATCTAGCCAGCCACGATCGAGTCGAAGGACGGACGGACGGACGGACCGGTGGATTCCGCATTTATGATGGCGGGCTGGATCGAATGTTGCGAGCTCCGTCTCCATTAATGGATGTCTGTGTGCAGCTGCGGGTGGGGCCATGACAGCCAGGCTCGCCGTCCGTCCGTCCGTTCATATGACCCTGTCCAAATCTGGGAAATCCATGTCCGTACAAACGCACAAAGGGGTACCGGCCGGCCGTTCCGTCGGTCGGTCACATGCTTGCTTCCTTCCGCTTAAACGCCAAGATACGTCCGCCTGAAGCCTTCTTGCTCTTGGACGGCCGGAGAATGTTTCCGTTCATCATCATTACCACTAACATACGACGTTGCTACCTTTCCCTTGTCATCTCTCTCTGCTACGTACTCAATGCCGTTCCATCCTCTCAAGAATATACGTATTTGCTCACAAGAGGAATTAGTCTGCGCCGACGGATTTGAAAAGAAATGCCAAAAGGGCAGAACATGTTGAATGCGGCCCTTGAACGGCAGTGACGGAATGCCTCGTGGCACGGGCCCCATGCAAACACAGTCGTCGCAGCGCGACACGACACGTCGGAGCCCGCGCCATGGAACTGGGGTGGAGAAGCGCGCCCCGGTCCGTCTCGAGCCTCGGACCTCGCTCTGCTGGAGAGGAGAGGGGTGCGTGCCTGCCCTGTAGCTGCAGTGTCAGTCTGGCGACCGGGCCGGGCACATGCCGTCGGCGTGCGCCTGCCTCCACCGCACCGCGGCGAGGCAGCGACACCGGGTCCGAAGAAAACGTGTTCCGCTGCCGCTGCCGCAGCAGCGCCCAACCACCGGCGAGGCCCGGGAATTGATGGGTCTCCACCGCATCGGTGCCGGCGCCACGACACCTAGGAAACACGATGACGCCCGCCGGACCAGACCATGCGCTACGCCTACGCTAGCCACACTGGCTCCTGCCGGGACAGGCGGCATGCTGTGCGTCGTCCTTCCTCGGCCCCTGCTTTTGCTCCTACCCTTCCCCGCTTTGGGGGGACACCGTACCGCTTTTGCTCCGGAAAGCAATCTGGACGACACCGGTACACCGCCATGGCGATAGGCACCGGTAGTGGTCGTAGGAGCAGTTGGGGATTGTGTTCAAGAAAGTGGTTGGGGCACTGTGGGCAGGGGTACTCCTACCTCGTAACAACATCGTACCCTAGCTGGTTAATCAATGTTCCAGGGGAGTACTAGTAGCCATCGGTAACTAACAAGAAACCATTCAATTCTTATTTTGTTTCAAAGAAAATGTTGAAACCATTCAATTCTTATTTTGCTTCAAAAAAATGTGTTGGTTTCAAGGTGATATGTGGTACATCTTGCATTTCGGTCATGAGCTGGACGACTATCTCCCTCTTTTATTCGAACAGATCGTTAGATTTTGGAATGTACAACTGCAGTAAGTGGAGCTGACCTCGCCACAGTATTAGCAAGTAGCCACTGATCATCTCCAGGAGTAGCTAGCTTTTCAACAGTTACCAACGACGTTACAGCTCGTAGAGTCGTCGTGCTCGCCGTGCGGTGCGGCTACTCCACCTAGCACTACTAGCAGTACTTGGCCCTGCGTTTATCTCTTCTTTTGGATCTGAAGCTAGCGCCATCCAGCAGGGCCCCTTTGTCCTTGCCGGCTGGCTCGACCCGCTCTTGGCGCCAAAATCATCTCCGTCTCGTCGCGTCCCCGCGCCGAATTTTGGCGCCAAAGGCTTCATACCGAATGGCGCTAAAAGGAGCCGGCGGGGGCCGCGTGCATCAGGCCCTCAGGCCGGCAGGGGTCAAAGATTCGGCGCATGCGCGCCGCGTGCGTCTTTTACCTCGCTCTAGCTCCATCTTTCGTCTCCAGCCCCACTGGTCAGCGGTTACGGCGATCATTCACCGCCCTGGCTGGCGATTCACAGAACCATTCAGATGCAAGTATCAGGCGTCGCATGATATCTACTGTAGCAGTTTGGTCCTGCTTAATCTCTGTGTGAAATACTATTAGCTAGTACTAGGAGAGTAGGAGTACTGAGCTACTCTGGTGAACTATGCTGACCACGTCGGAGGGAGCATGCACATCGTCGACCATTTTGATCTGACGCAACCATGGTGATCCTCGTTGAGGTTAGGTTGCGCGCTCGACATGGCTACTCACACGAATATCAAGGGCGCAGTTCAAATTTTAAATAGCTTAGAGCATCTACAGCCTGACTTGGCAAATCCAGCTCCTCAAACGCACACGGGCACTGACCGGGCACTTCTCAAATGTTACGCCGCACATACACATATCACAAATTTCAATCCTCAAATTCATGCAATTCATGCACGTCGATCATACGATACAAACTGTCTGAATGCCAAAGTTTGAACCAAAGCAAATCAAATCATAGTTCAAACAACCGGACATGACAAAATGAAATCAATGTCCGAGCGTGTCGGATGGCCTCGGATCACTGGTTGGACGCGTGCTCCGAACGGAATGTGTCGTGCTTCAGGTGGAATGCGTCCTGCTCGTCCTCCTCCGCCTGCATCCGCGCAGCATCCTCCGCCTGCGTCCAAGCTGGCTGCTCCGCCTGCATCTGGGTTGCCTCTTCCGCCTGCATCTGGGCCGCAACCGCCCTCGCCGCCTCGTACTTCCTATGATTGTTGATCTCCATCTTCTTTGTCCGCAAACCACTTCTCCACAAACTCATTCCAGAGGATCTCGTTCGCCAACACGATCCTCGCATTTTCCGCGTCCCTTGCGAATTGCAACCTCTCCTTCTCAATCTCTATGTCGCCAAACGTCTTGACCTTCTCGAGTACTCATTTGATCGCCGCTTGTTGCTTCTCCAACTCGATCTTCTCCCTCTTAATTTTAAGCCTCTTCTCCGCCCTTTTCCGGTCCCACTCCATCCTTTCCTTTTGCGCATTCAACATGAGCTTGTACCTCTCCTCCTTATTCTCCCTCACCGAAAAAATGCCCGCCCATGTGGACGGCATTTTGGTAGCCGCGGCATCACGCACGGCACGTGCCTTCTCCCACTTGTTTCCCATGAGTTGGCGGTTGTCCTCTGGCACGCTGGTTTTTCCATTTGTCACGATAACATGTCATCTTCATTGTCCAACCCAATTGATTGGTTCGAGTTTGAGCCATAATTCCTCTTCTTGCCGGACTTGAGGTCGGCCACAAGTTGGTTCCACTTCGACTTGTCATTCAATATGACCCAACAATGGCTAAAAGCAAGTGCCTTCTTCTCCACCTCATGATATAAAGTGGCCGCCACCGCCGTCTAGCAAACAACATATGTATGAGTACGAGAATGCGAACACAAAACGCATATGCAATGGACGACAAGATGAGGCAATCAAGCTTACGTGAGTTGCGACTCCCATCCTACTTTGAGAGTGTTTGGTCACTTGTGAGTAGTAGTCGACGTACTTGTTCACTTCCCCTTGAATGACCCCCCAACGATGTTGGAGAGATGCCACATTGCGGGTGGTCACGATAGGATACGGATCCACATACTCCTTTTGCAGGGTGGGAGAGCCTCTCTTCCAACCGATGACCACACGTGAGGGAGAGGTGGGGGGGCGACCTTGTCACCTCCACCGGAACCACTGCCGCGGCCGTCACCAGCGCTGGGGGCCACGCCGGCACCACAGCCGCAGCCGCAGCCGGCGCCGGTGTCTACGTGATCAGCCCAATTGTTGGCCTCCGGATCCGACTCCGAGACGGATCTGGATCAGGAGGTAGAGCATTTACCCCCGGCCAGATGGCTGATCCGTTTCGAAGATTGCCGGATGGCCGGGACAGGGAGAGATGGATTTCTCTATGCACATTCACTGTCACGATGGACGACGATACGAGATAGCGATCACGATATTCTTGCCGGCCGGTACTTGGACGTTGATGAGCATGTCCACACAGGTACGCGTTTGAATATCGATGAATTCAAAAAATTTGTTGATGAATGCTTGCAGGAGACTTTGGGCGGCGAGGATCAGATCGAGGTCGTCGATCTAACATCGGAACCAGATGCCCCGATACCTAAGCCAAAGATCGGAGGAAGGTTTTGGGTCCTAGCCGACGATGAAGACGAAGAAGACGATGATCCCGAGCTTAATTCTCCTGGAGTCATGAAGCCAAAGTCGCCCGAGATGCTAACTAAGTTCACGACACCAATTGCTGAATCCTTCATGAAGCTCGCGCCTGGCGAGGGGCGCAAAGACAGGAGGGTTGCGGAGCCAAGATCGGCGGCTCTCGGCAAGACCTCGTCGATGAAGATCAAACGATGGAAGGGACCCCTCCCCAAGGTAAATTTGTCGCAACCCACTTTATCAGATTTTTCCATTGGATGGTTGGACGAAAATCACTCGCAAGAAGAAGAAAAAGGTAGCTCCGGCAGCAGTTCATCCACCGCCGGCGGCCGTCGGTCCAGGGGCAATCCGGGCGGCGCGGCTGGTTCATTTGAATCAACTGCTAGGAATTGGTGGGCCGGTGGAGGAAACTTCTGGCCTGGGCCCAAGGCGTCTGGGTATGTGGCCCAGTGCGTGGCCCAGGAACGGGTAGCGGACCTTCCTTCTCCGGGCAGGCTGCATGGGGACGCATTGGATTATGTGTCGCATGCACGTACGGTGATCACATAGCGCAGAATCACCCGGCAAGGGTTTCCTAAGTTGCCGCCCGGTCGCGTGGTGAGGATTCTGCCCTTAGTTCGATCGTCCTCTGAGGCCATGGCCGGACGTGGGAGGGGCTTGCCGCCGCCGCACAAAACCGCTCCGCCGCCGCCGAAGACCGCACCCCCGCCCGCCCGGACCGCGCCCCCACCGCCTAAGGCGGCGCCGCAGCCCAAGCCGGCGCCATTGCAGCAACGGGTCGGGGCGCAGCAGCACAGGCCTGTGACGCTGCCGTCGGCGGTGCCACCGCCGCGCCCGACGGTGCAAGCTCCAGTGGGCGGGCAGGCTGCACGGGATGGCCGTGCATCCGATGGCCCGTACCCGGCTGCCCATGGGATGGCGACAGGCAGAGGTTTCGCGGCCGTGGCGCATGGAGGTCGCGGCCCTCCTCGTGGCCGTTGGGGCGATGATGGGGTCAATGTGTATGGGGATGGACAGCATCGTGGGTCGTCGTCGACTGGTGGCGGTCGCGGTTACGCCTGGCAAAGTGACGGATCAGAGGAGCGTCCGTTCTATGCGCCACCGGGAAATTTTGTGGAGGGGGCTTCAGGCCCAGATTACAGGTCCCGTGAAGGATACCGAGGTTTTCGTGGTGGTAGGGGCGGGCCTAGGCGGTCGTCCCAGTACCGGCAGCGTCCCCCTCCTCTGCCGCTGCAGGCCACTGCCAACACGGCCGAGACTGAGGCCCTTGCTGTTGCGGGCCAGTCGTCAGAGACGGCGGAGTTGGTCCAGCCCTCGGATTTATCGGGCGAGGCCATGGCGGTGGTCACCACTCTGGCTTCTACCAAGGTTCCGGTGGCCTTGCAAGATGGGGCTAAAGGTCATGAGCATGTTTTTGACAAACTTTTGAAGGAAACATGCCCTAGAGGCAATAATAAAGTTATTATTTATATTTCCTTATATCATGATAAATGTTTATTATTCATGCTAGAATTGTATTAACCGGAAACTTAGTACATGTGTGAATACATAGACAACAGAGTGTCACTAGTATGCCTCTACTTGACTAGCTCGTTAATCAAAGATGGTTAAGTTTCCTAACCATAGACATGAGTTGTCATTTGATGAACGGGATCACATTATTAGAGAATGATGTGATTGACTTGACCCATCCATTAGCTTAGCACTATGATTGTTTAGTTTATTGCTATTGCTTTCTCCATAACTTATACATGTTCCTATGACTATGAGATTATGCAACTCCCGAATACCGGAGGAACACTTAGTGTGCTATCAAACGTCACAACGTAACTAGGTGACTATAAAGATGCTCTACAGGTGTCTCCGATGGTGTTTGTTGAGTTGACATAGATCAAGATTAGGATTTGTCACTCCGATTTGTCGGAGAGGTATCTCTGGGCCCTCTCGGTAATGCACATCACTATAAGCCTTGCAAGCGATGTGACTAATAAGTTAGTTGCGGGATGTTGCATTACAGAACGAGTAAAGAGACTTGTCGGTAACGAGATTGAACTAGGTATGATGATACCGATGATCGAATCTCGGGCAAGTAACATACCGATGACAAAGGGAACAACATATGTTGTTATGCGGTTTGACCGATAAAGATATTCGTAGAATATGTGGGAGCCAATATGAGCATCGAGGTTTCGCTATTGGTTATTTACTAGAGATGAGTCTCGGTCATGTCTACATAGTTCTCGAACCCGTAGGGTCCGCACGCTTAAACGTTCGATGACGATCGGTATTATGAGTTTATGTGTTTTGATGTACCGAAGGTTGTTCAGAGTCCCGGATGTGATCACGGACATGACGAGGAGTCTCGAAATAGTCGAGACATAAATATTGATATATTGGATGACTATATTCGGACACCGGATGAGTTCCGGGGGCCACCGGATATATATCGGAGTGCCGGAAGGGTTATCAGAACCATCGAAGAAGTAATGGGCCTTATTGGGCCTAGGGTAGAGAGAGAGAGGGGCTTCCAAGGTCTGGCTGCGCGCCCCCCATGGACCTAGTCCGAATTGCACTAGGGGGAGGGGCGGCGCCCCCTCCTTCTCTTCCTCCCTCCTTCCTTCTTCTCCTAGTAGGACTAGGAAAGGGGGTGGTCCTACTCCTACTAGGAGGAGGATTCCTCCCCCCTTGGCGTGCCTATGAGGGCCGGTCGGCCTCCCCCTCCCTCCTTTATAGACGTCGGGAGGGGGGCATCCTAGAACATATCAAAGTTGATCTTAACCGTGTGCGGTGCCCCCCTCCACAGATTTCCACCTCGGTCATATCATTGTAGTGCTTAGGCGAAGCCTTGCGTCGGTAACTTCATCACCGTCACCATGCCGTCATGCTGACGAAACTCTCCCTCGGCCTCAGCTGGATCAAGAGTACGAGGGACGCCACCGAGCTGAACGTGTGCAGATCGCGGAGGTGCCGTGCGTTCGGTACTTGATCGATTGGATCGCGAAGACGTTCGACTACATCAACCGCGTTACTTAACGCTTCCGCTTCCGGTCTACGAGGGTACGTGGACACACTCTCCCGCTCGTTGCTATGCATCACCTAGATGGATCTTGCGTGTGCGTAGGAAAAATTTGAAATTACTGTGTTCCCCAACAGTGGCATCCGAGTCAGGTCTATGCGTAGATGTTATATGCATGAGTAGAACACAAAGGAGCTGTGGGCGTGTGTATATACATATTGCTTGACGTCACTAGTTGATTCTTGATTCGGCGGTATTGTTGGATGAAGCAGCTCAGACCAACATTACGCGTACGCTTACACGAGACTGGTTCTACCGACGTGCTTCGCACACACGTGGTTAGTGGGTGTCTATTTCTCCAACTTTAGTTGAATCAGATTCAATGAAGAGGGTTCTTTCTGAAGATCAAAAATCAATCACTATAGCACGTTGTGGTTTTTGATGTGTAGGTAAGAACGATTCTTGCTAAGCCTGTAGCAGCCACGTAAAACTTGCAACAACAAAGTAGAGGACGTCTAACTTGTTTTTGGAGGACATATTGTGATATGATATGGTCAAGACGTGATTATATAAATTGTTGTATGAGATGATCATGTTTTGTAACACAGTTATCGGCAACTGGCAGGAGCCATATGGTTGTCGCTTTATTGTATGAAATGCAATCGCCATTTAATTGCTTTACTTTATCACTAAGCGGTACCGATAGTCATAGAAGCAATAGTTGGCGAGACGACAACGCTGCTACAATGGAGATCAAGGTGTCAAGCCGGTGACGATGGTGATCATGACGGTGCTTTGGAGATGGAGATCAAAGGCACAAGATGATGATGGCCATATCATATCACTTATATTGATTGCATGTGATGTTTATCCTTTATGCATCTTATTTTGCTTAGTATGGCGGTAGCATTATAAGATGATCTCTCACTAAATTTCAAGGTATAAGTGTTCTCCCTAAGTATGCACCGTTGCTACAGTTCGTCGTGCCGAGACACCACATGATGATCATGTGTGATAAGCTCTACGTTCACATACATCGGGTGCAACCAGTTTTGCACAAGCAGAATACTCAGGTTAAACTTGACGAGCCTAGCATATGCAGATATGGCCTCGGAACATTGAGACCGAAAGGTCGAGCGTGAATCATATAGTAGATATGATCAACATAGTGATGTTCACCATTGAAAAGTACTCCATCCCATGTGATGATCGGACATGGTTTAGTTGATATGGATCACGTGATCACTTAGATGATTAAAGGGATGTCTATCTAAGTGGGAGTTCTTAAGTAATATGATTAATTGAACTTTAATTTATCATAAACTTAGTACCTGATAGTATTTGGCATGTCTATGTTGTCGTAGATAAATGGCCCTTCTGTTGTTCCGTTGAATTTTAATGCGTTCCTAGAGAAAGCTAAGTTGAAAGATGATGGTAGCAATTACATGGACTGCGTCCATAACTTGAGGATTATCCTCATTGCTGCACAGAAGAATTACGTCGTGGAAGCACCGCTAGGTGCCAAACCCGCTGCAGGAGCAACGCCAGATGTTATGAACACCTGGCAGAGCAAAGCTGATGACTACTCGATAGTTCATTGTGTCATGCTTTACGGCTTAGAACCGGGACTTCAACGAAGTTTTGAACGTCATGGAGCATATGAGATGTTCCAGGAGTTGAAGTTAATATTTCAAGCAAATGCCAAGATTGAGAGATATGAAGTCGCCAGTAAGTTCTATAGATGCAAAATGGAGGAGAATAGTTCTGTCAGTGAGCATATACTCAGAATTTCTGGGTACCACAATCACTTGACTCAGCTCGGAGTTAATCTTCTAGTTGATAGTGTCATTGACAGAGTTCTTCGATCACTGCCACCAAGCTACAAAAGCTTTGTGATGAACTATAATATGCAAGAGATGGATAAGACAATTCCCGAGCTCTTCGCAATGCTAAAGGCTGCGGAGGTAGAAATCAAGAAGGAGCATCAAGTGTTGATGGTCAACAAGACCACTAGTTTCAAGAAAAAGGGTCAACTTCAGGAAGAACGGCAAACAAGTTGCTGCTCAAGTGAAGAAGCCCAAGTCCGGACCTAAGCCTGAGACTGAGTGCTTCTACTACAAAGGGACTGGTCACTGGAAGCGGAACTGCCCCAAGTATTTGGCGGAAAAGAAGGATGGCAAAGTGAAAGTTATATTTGATATACATGTTATTGATGTGTACCTTACTAATGCTCGCAGTAGCGCCTGGGTGTTTGATACTGGTTCTATTGCTAATATTTGCAACTCGAAACAGGGGCTACCGATTAAGCGAAGATTGGCTAAGGACGAGGTGACAGTGCGTGTGGGAAATGGTTCCAAAGTCGATGTGATCGCCGTCGACACACTACCTCTACATCTATCTTCGGGATTAGTTTTAGACCTGAATAATTGTTATTTGGTGCCAGCGTTGAGCATAAACATTATATCTGGATCTTGTTTGATGCGAGACAGTTATTCATTTAAATCAGAGAATAATGGTTGTTCTATTTATATGAATAATATCTTTTATGGTCATGCACACTTGATGAGTGGTCTATTTTTACTAAATCTTGATAGTAGTGATACACATGTTCATAGTATTGAAATAAAAAAATATAAGTTTAATAATGATAGTGCAACTTATTTGTGGCATTGCCGTTTAAGTCATTGATAATCCCCAAGTGCAGGGAATCATCGTAGAAATTACCAATGGTGGAAGTGATAAGCATGGAGTGTCGAACCCACAAGGAGCTAAAGGTAAGATCAATATTCTCTCAAGTCCTATCTGCCATTGATACGACTCTACGTACACCGAACGTTTGCTTCCAACTAGAAACGAGAAATAAAACTACATTGTGGGTATGAAGAGGATAACTTTGCATGATATCGGGGAACTAAAATATGAAAGTAGGTGCTGTTATCATAAAGTTAGAATATATTACTAAATATTATAAATAGCGAGTGTGGAATAATGATGGATCGGTGTGCGGAATTGTCCTAGGCAATTGTTAACAAGACCGATAGTCATCATTGCAATTTCATATGAGGGAGAGGCATAAGCTAACATACTTTCTCTTCTTGGATCATATGCACTTATGATTGGAACTCTAGCAAGCATCCGCAACTACTAAAGATCATTAAGGTAAAACCCAACCATTGCATTAAAGCATCAAGTCCCCTTTATCCCATACACAACAACCCCCTTACTCGGGTTTATGCTTCTGTCACGCAAGCAACCCACTATAAGCGAATCATGAACGTATTGCAACACCCTACAGCAGGAATCCCTCACGCTTGCGCGACACGGAGGGCACAATAGGACAGTACCAAAATAAAAAATACAACTCATACCAATCTAGATCATCAATCAACCCAAAGACAAAGGATATCTACTCAAAACATCATAGGATGGCAACACATCATTGGATCATAATATGTGGCATAAAGAACCATGTTCAAGTAGGTATTACAGCTGGGTGCGGGAGAGTGGACCGCGTAAAAGAGATGAGGATGGTGATTATGATGGTGATGTTGATGAAGACGATCACCGCGGCGATGATTCCCCTCCCGATGGCACTCCGGTGCCACCGAAAGAGAGGAGGAGAGGTTCTCCCCTTATGCTTCCTCCTCCATGGCCTCCCCCTGGATGGGGAGAGGTTCTCCCTCTGGTCCTTGGCCTTCATGGTGATGATGGCCCCTCCGGGATCCTCCTCCATAGCCTCCGGTGATGATGGCCTCCTCCGGCAGGGTGCCAGAGAGAGCCTAGATTGATTTCTCATGGCTACAGAGGCTTGCCGCGGCGGAACTTCCGATCTAGATTATTTTCTAGGGTTTCTGTATTTATAGGAATCTTTGGCGTCGGTTTCACGTCAGGGGGGGTCTCCGAGTTGTCCACGAGATAGGGGCCCACATTTAGGGGGGTGGGGCGCGCCCCCACCCTTGTGGACGGCTCGGGACTCTTCTGGCCCAACTCTTTTACTCCAGGGGCTTCTTTTGGCCCATAAAAATCATCAAAAATTGGCACGTCAATTGGACTCCGTTTGGTATTTCTTTTCTGCAATACTCAAAAACAAGGGAAAAACAGAAACTGGCACTGGGCTCTAGGTTAATAGGTTAGTCCCAAAAATCATATAAAATAGCATATAAATGCATATAAAACATCTAAGATGGATAATGTAATAGCAGGAATACTTCATAAATTATAGATGCGTTGGAGACGTATCAGCATCCCCAAGCTTAATTCCTGCTCGTTCTTGAGTAGGTAAATGATAAATAAATAATTTATGAAGTGTGAATGCTAGCAAGTGCACAAGTTTCATCAATGATAGTTCCAATCACTTTTTCTAGCATCATTATATATGATAATAGTAGCTCAACTCATGAAACTTCTCATGATCAAGTAACAAGTTATTCACATGTTAAAGTATAGATCATAAACTTTCTTGAAAACTAACAAACCGTGCTCTTAGTCATCAAACAATTGCAATTCATCTTATTTTCGAGAAGGGTCTATGTAAGAGCTTTGATTCAACAAACTCCACATACTCAACTATCATTTAATCTTTCACAATTGCTAACACTCATGTGATATTTATGGGTTCAAAGTTTTAATCGGACACAGAGAAAGATAGGGGCTTATTGTTTCGCCTCCCAACCTTTTACCTCAAGGGTAATGTCAAAAATAATAATTTATGAGAACCTACATCCAAGTGGATATATATATCCGGATCGATCCAACACAAAGTGCTTGCCAAAGGAAAAAGTGTAAAAAGGAAAGGTGATGACCACCATGACTCTTGTCTAATGGTAGAAGATAAAAGTAAAAGATAGGCCCTTCGCAGAGGGAAGCAGAGGTTGTCATGCGTTTTTATGGTTGGATGCACAAAATCTTAATGCAAAAGAATGTCACTTTATATTGCCACTAGTGATATGGACCTTTATTATGTAGTCCGTCGCTTTTATTTCTTCCACGTCACAAGATCGTATAAAGCTTATTTTCTCCACACTAATAAATCATACATATTTAGAGAGCAATTTTTATTGCTTGCAACAATGACAACTTACTTGAAGGATCTTACTCAATCCATAGGTAGATATGGTGGACTCTCATGGCAAAACTGGGTTTAAGGATATTTGGAAGCACAAGTAGTATCTCTACTTGGTGCAAATAATTTGGCTAGCATGAGAGGGAAAGGCAAGCTCAACATGTTGGATGATCCAAGACAATATAACGTTTCGGATATAGGAAAACATAACCCATTAAGTTGTCTTCCTTGTCCAACATCAACCTTTTAGCATGTCATATTTTAATGAGTGCTCACAATTGCAAAAGATTTCCCGGATAGTATATTTATATGTGAAATCTCTCTTCCTTCAATATTCTTTCATGAATTGTTCAAGTGACCAATTCTGCGTTTGCTAACTTCCAATAAGTTTACTACCTATACTTATTATGTGTGAAGTCATTACTCCCCATGTTGTAAGCATATGAGACGTATATAAATTCAGATTTACGATATACAATTCATTCAACCATTTACTCATAGGATATATGTGAAGCACGTGAGTAAATGTCAAACTACTCCAAAAAGATACAAGTGAAGAATACTGAGTAGTCAAATAATTAAATAGCCATGGGAGGTTTCTTTTTCATTCAAGATTTCAGATCCAATGATTTTATTCAAACAACAAGTAAAATTTAAAATACGCTCCAAGCAAAACACATATCATGTGACGAGTAAAAATATAGCTCCGAGTAAGGTGTACCGATAGTTTTGAAGACGAAAGAGTGGATGCCTTCCGGGGCATCCCCAGGCTTAGGCACTTGAGTCTTCCTTGAATATTACCTTGGGTGCCTTGGGCATCCCCAAGCTTAGGGTCTTTCCACTCCTTATTCTCCTCATATCGATATCTCACCCAAAGCTTGAAAACTTAAATCACACAAAATTTAACGGAACTTCGTGAGATAGGTTAGTATGATAAAGAGTAAACCATTCACTTTGGTACCGTCAAAGACAAGGCTCATAATTGTTCTCACACAATTCCTACTGTACCATATCATTTCTACAATTTATATTGAGAAATATAAGCCATATAAATTAGAAACAATGAAAACATAATCTATCAGAAACAGAATAGTTTGTAATGATCTGAACACCAACCATACTTCTGCTACTCCAAAAATTCTGAAATAAATTGGTGGACGTGAGGAATTTGTCTATTATTCTTCTAAAAAAATAATAAACTCAATCGCACTCTTCTGTAAAAAATGGCAGCTAATCTTGTGAGCGCAAAGTTTCTGTTTTTTACAGCAAGATCACATTAACTTTCACCCAAGTCTTCCCAAAGGTCTTACTTGGCACTTTATTGAAACAAAAGCTATAAAACATGATTACTACAGTAGCTTAATCATGTAAACACACAAAAACTGTAAGGGTGAATATTGGGTTGTCTCCCAACAAGCGCTTTTCTTTAATGCCTTTTAGCTAGGCATCATGATTTCAGTGATGCTCACATAAAAGATAAGAATTGAAACATAAAGAGAGCATCATGAAGAATATGACTAGCATATTTAAATCTAACCCACTTCCTATGCCTAGGGATTTTGTGAGCACATAATTTATAGGAACAAGAATCAACTAGCATAGGAAGGAAAAACAAGTATAACTTCAAAACTTTAAGCATATAGAGAGGAAACTTGATATTATTGCAACTCCTACAAACATGTATTCCTCCCTAATAATAATTTTCAGTAGCATCATGAATGAGTTCAACAATATAACCATCACATAAAACATTCTTTTCATGATCTACGAGCATAGAAATTTTACTACTCTCCACATAAGCAAAATTTTCCTCATTCGGAATAGTGGGAGCAAAGTTCTTCTAAATCCACTTTAGATGATAGTATTATTAATACTCCAAAAGATATAAGTGAAGTTCATGGAGCATTCTACAATTAATATAGACTAACCAATATCCAAGCTCAAAATATATAAGTGAAGCACACGAAGCATTCTATAAAACCATACTCAAAAGATTTAAGTGAAGCACAAAGAGCAATTCTATAAGACCATACTTATAAGATATAAGTGAAGCACATGAACTATTCAATAAACCAATGAAGGGCTATCTCATACTAGCATGGTTATTAAAGGAAAAACAAAAAACACAAAGGACACAAATCATGTGAACAAAACAAAAACCGAGGTATACCAATAATTGTTGAAGAAGAAAGATGGGATGCCAACCGGGGCATCCCCAAGCTTAGATGCTTGAGTATTCTTAGAATATTTACTTGGTGTTGAAAGTGCTAGTGATCGACTAGAGGGGGGGGGTGAATAGGCGATTTTTACGAAAGTCTTCAAAACATGTAAGTTTCGAAGACAAACGATAGAAGTAAACCTATTACCACGCAGCGGAAGGTAGACTACACTAGGCAACCTTAGTCAAGTAACCAAAGAAGTGAAAGCACAATGACTAATAGCAGCTAGGCAGTAAGGATCAGGTAGGAAGATATTGTGAAACCAATCAGAACAAGCAGTCACTCGGTGAAGACAAAAGATAATGCAATCATGCAATGACTTCACGAGGACCAACAGTAAGTAAAAGGAAGGGAAGGATGAAACCAGTGACTCGTTGAAGACAATGATTTGTTGGACCAGTTCCAGTTGCTGTGACAACTGTACGTCTGGTTAGGGCGGCTAGGTATTTAAACCTGAGGACACACAGTCCCGGACACCCAGTCCTGAACACGCAGCTCAGAACCCTTAGTCCTCACCGTATTCCCCTTGAGCTAAGGTCACACAGACCTCGCCCAATCACTCTGGTAAGTCTTCAAGGTAGACTCCCAAACCTTCACAGACTTCGTTCACCGGCGATCCACAATGACTCTTGGATGCTCAGAACGCGACGCCTAACCGGCTGGAGGATTCACAGTCCTCAAGTGTAATAAGTCTTCAGATCACACAGATAGGACAACTTAAGTGATGCCTAACACTCTTTGGCTCTGGGTGGTTAGGACTTTATCCTCGCAAGGAATTCTCTCTCAAAGGCTTCGAGGTGGGTTGCTCTCAAACGACAACAGCCGTACTTTAACTCTGAGCAGCCAACCGTTTATGGTTGTAGGGGGTGGGCTATTTATAGCCACTAGGCAACCCGACCTAATTTGTTCGAAATGACCCTGGGTCACTAAGGAACTGACACGTGTTCCAATGGTCAGATTTCAAACACACACGGCAACTTTACTTGGGCTACAAGCAAAGCTGACTTGTCCAACTCTGGACAAGATTCGCTCTCATAGTCTTCACTCGAAGACATAGGATTTTGGTTAAGCATCACTTCAGTTATTCTGACTGGTTCTCTTGGACCCCACTTAACAGTACGGTGGTTCCTATGACTCAACAAAGAAGAAAAAGAACTACGAAAGATCTAAGTCTTCGAGCTCCATAGTCTTCATGCGATGTCTTCTCTTGTCATAGTCTTCAATGTGAATGTCTTCACATACCACCTTTGACTTCAATGTCTTCATACATTTTTAGGGGTCATCTCTGGTAGGAAAACCGAATCAATGAGGGACTTCTACCTGTGTTATCTTGCAATTCTCACAAACACATTAGTCCCTCAACTAGGTTTGTCGTCAATACTCCAAAACCAACTAGGGGTGGCACTAGATGCACTTACAATCTCCCCCTTTTTGGTGATTGATGACAAACTAGTTGAAGTTTTCAATGGGGAATATATCATGTGAGATTGTAAAGGATAAGGAATTGTCTTCATAAGTTACAAGGGCTCCCCCTGAAGATGTGCATATAAGTAATTTGCTTTTGGAATGCAAGTGCACATGGCAGGTTGTACTTGTGGAGATCCTCTTCAACTTATGATGACAATTCATTATGCATGAAAAGTATGTGAAAATAATGACATGCATAATGAAAAATGGACGTCTGCAAAATGATCTAAGTGCGGAATTTATCGTCGCACATGCGGAATTTATCATCGCATCACAAAATAGCATATAAGTAGCAGACGACCATCGAGTTTAAGTGTTACAACTCAAAGAACCAAATGTATCAAAACGAGAGTTGTAAACACTAGACAAAACATAAAGTAACCGCCCATATGGACCCGCTTGAAGACTATCAAGCTCATATGCTTCTCCCTCTTTTGTCAGTAAGGACCAAAAAGGTTTGAAGACATAGAGCACCTACTCGTTCCCATGAGGAGTAGGTGAAGTAGCAAGGTCGTCGGTGTTGTTAGGCGGTGCATACGAGCTCGGGGCAGTGTCGATGCGTGCTGAAGAAGGGGGCGGTGAAGTAGCATCGTCTTCGTCCTCGATCACTCTGGCATTCACAGTTGCCGTAGAGGAAGAGAACTCAGAGTCTTCAAGAGAGGGAGTTCATCGCAGCACAGCCCTTCGGGGAGGTGTGGAGTCAAACTTGAAACGTTTAGAGAAGCCATCCTCTTGAAGATCATCCTCAGAGCACATAAGCATCAGCCCTTTCCATGTATGCTGACAGGTTTCATGTGCAACAAAGGCATTCTTGGTGGCAAGATTGCGAATGCGGTTAACATCCACCAAGAGGCTGTGCATTTGGCGCTTCAGCCAGTCATGATGCCTATCCTGTTTCTGATGAAGAGCAACCAGAAGCTCTCGGTCATTGAGAACACGAGATCGCTTCTTGGGTCGTTGGGCAATAGTGCTTTCAGTGGCTTCAGTAAGGGCACGATGAGGTGCACGTGTAGTACCAGCCAGAGGATAAACACGAGTGACCTCTTCAACTCCTTCAATGTTCTGAGAGAAACTTTGATGCTCCGCATTTTGAAGACTAAGAGGCTCCTTGGCAGGCTCTGGATAGATGGCTTCAACGGACATATCCACATTAGGTAGGAAGATCCAATGATTGCGAGCAGAGGGCTGATATGAGATAGCTGAGTGGAGTTTGATCAGCTGCATGATCCATGGAGCATAGAACTTCAAGCCAAAAAGATTAGATCCTAATGCTGCAAGTTGGCGGATGAAGAAGTCTTGTGCATTGAAACATTTGCCATGAAGAATATAGAAGACCAAAGTCTTCATTGCACCTTCCAGCTTTGCATGTGGAGAATGTCCTTTGATGGGCCAGAGAGTTCGCCTTATAATGTGATAGATAGTCCTTGGCAGATACTCAAGGTCTTCAACAAAGAACTCCTTAGGATATGCAGCGTCTTGTGGCAAAGGCTTCATCATACTGAGCATCTGACTCATGTTTGGTTCAGACTTCTGAAAGATGCTCTCCATAGCTTCACTGTGAAGTTGACATCCAGGTTCATAGAGATCTCCAGGAGTGGGCAGACCAGTGAACTCAATGATATCAAAGGCTTTGGCTTCGTGATGAACATTTCCTATCATCCACTCAAGGACCCAAGTCTTCGGATCTCTGTTGTAACCACGTATGTGAAGAGTGGCATAAAATTGGAGCAACAACTCTTCGTTCTAGTGCTCTTGGTCGGTGATGAAAGGCAACAATCCAACCTCTTTGAAGTAATCCAGAGCTTCTTCCAAGCAGGGTAGACCAGCTATTGCTTCGGTGTCAAGACGCATATGCGGGAAGATGCGACCTTGATTGTACAGAATGCAGGAGTAATAGCTTCGCTGCGGATAGCTCCAGAACCGATCAGAAGATATTCATTCCCTTGAGTAGGGGTTCTTGGAGCTATTGAAGAAGGTGTTGTCTGCTTTGAAGCCGTTGACATTGAAGGATCTAGGTGCTGATGCAGGACCTGGAAACCTGGGCAACCTTGGCACTGGCTTCTGTACCTGAGGCCTATGCTCAATATGATAGTCAAACTGAGGACCAACAGCAGGCGCAGGAATAGGAGTAGTAGCATCATTGGCTTCGCTGACTTCTGGTTCATGGGTTGGTGTAGGCTCCACATTTGCTTCAGCCATGACAACGTCAGTGGCTTCATTCGTGTTGGTGGTGGCAGCCTCAAGATTTTCTACCTCCACTTGATGAGCTGGAGCACGTTCTCCTCGAGAACAGCTTCTTCAGTAGTTGGGGGAGTAGGGACACGTTCTTCTTCTTGGGTGATATCAGCTGATGCAGCCGGAATGTCTTCAGCAGTTTGAGCCTCAGACGCGGAGACTTGAGACCTTGGTCCTTTGCGAAGCCTGCGTAACGTTGGCGACGCCTTTGGAGATGGAGTTGGCTGGGCCTCAAAGTCATCTTCTTCTTCTTGCCGAGGTGGTGTGACTTGTTGTTGTGGGTGATCAGCCCATTATGCATCCTGAGCAATTGGCGTCAGAGGACGACCAATGCTGATGAGTTCGCTGCGCGTAAGCACAGGCGATGATACCTGTTGGTGCTCGATCTAAGGAAGAACTACATCATCTTCAACATTGTCATGGTGACCAATGTCTTCAGCAGCGGTGGGATCAACTGCTGGAATGTCTTCAGCTGTATGAGCCTCTGTGGAAGCAGGCTCATGGACAATCAGTTGGCGCTCTTGGTATGTAGATGCAGGGCGAACCATTGAGATATGTTCAACAACCAGGGGCTTTGTGGGAGCATCCCGTTTCTTCTTGGTCTTCCGCTTCTTCTTGGAGGGAGCAGCATCAGAGGCTTCAGAATGTTTCCTCTTTCTAGCTTCAGCCTCAGCAGTCCTCGTCTTCTTCAGTTCTGAAGCGGTTGACCTGGCCTTTGGCTTCGAGCCAGCCATGCTGGCTGGGAAGACAATGGGATGTGCTTCCTGCCTCGGTGCATCGGGTGCGGCCACAGCTGGCTTCTTCTTCTGCTTAGCAGCCATCCCGGGGTCGATGCTAGGACGACCAAGGGCCTTGCGCTTCTCAGCCTCATTGTAGGCTTGCACACTCTTGTCAGCCAGGATCTTCATGCGCTCACGAGAACCTTGAGCTTCTGCACGTTTCTTAAGAAAGGCTTCCTTGAGCTCGTGCAGCATAGTCTTGAAGTTTTTCACCTCTTGCACGCTGAGCTTGGCCATGTGCTTCTTGAACTGAGTTTTCTCAAAGTCAATCTTTTGCTTCAGTTCGACGATGCGCTGAGCTAGAGCTAGCTCTGAAGCAATGGCGCCATGGAAGGCGACACTGAGGCCAACTGGAAGTTGCAGATCTTCAAAGCTGAGGTTGGGCGTGTCAAACCATTCATCAATGAAGTTGTGGATGATTGCCACGTCAAAGAGAGGCAGATCATTGAAGATTTCTGCTTCTTCTTTGCTCTTGATCAGTTGCTCAAGAGCGTCATCTGCAAGACCTTCGTCGCTGGACAGATCAATAGCGTCGTTGCGCAGAATAGCAGCAACAGTCAGTTCTTGGCTAGTGTGTTGCAAAGGCATCTTGACTTTCAAGGGCTTGGAGATGCGTGACAAATCTTCAGACTGCACACTGTCTTCAGGAGGTGCAGTAGCCAGTGGCTTCGCCCGTGAGATTTTTGGTGCTGAGGCAGGCTTTGAAGCTTTGGGCTGCTTCAGTTTCTTTGGTTTCGGCACTGCAGGCGCTTCATCAGATTCAGCGTCATCTGCAGGCTCATCCACGGCTGTCCCTTGAACCATGATATGAGTGATGAGACCTTCCAGGTTGTAGAAGGGCCCAACAAGATTGGGTTCAGCTTCACGGGTGCCATCGGCACGGGGAGCAGAGGGACCAGGGTTGAAGTCTAGTCCCAATGACTTCTTGTTCTGCTTCACCGAATTCTGGGCAAACTGGAAGTTGCGCTTGAACAGATTGCCATCACGACACCATAGCAGTGACGATGGGTCAGCATCCGCAGGCTGTGGTCCACAGACCATGCAGGGATAGAAGCCTTGTTCAATGGCTTCATCTCTGGACCTGGGTTGAAGATTTCTGTATAGGATGTCTCCCCATGGTCGCTTGATGGCATTCTTCTCAGCATATTCCTTTGTCACAAACCTGTACTTGAACCACTGTTCTGCCCAATATCGTTGAATCCATTGGATTCGTGTCTTGTGCTAATTGTAATCCTCTTCAGAATCTGTCTTGTACAGCTCTGAGAGGTCATCGGGCAGATCTCTTGATGTTTCTCCTCGATGCTTTCTGCCACCCTTCCTTGCTGATTTCTCTCCAGCCATGAACTTTAAACTGAATGGCTTCAATACGTTCAAAGGCTTCAAAGGCTTTCGCTTGCTGGACAAACAGGAACTGGCTTCGGGAGAATTTATATGATGCTGTAAGAATTATGCAAATGAATGCAGACTATGAGAACCAAGGGATTCTCCCACGGACATGTACCTATGACAGCATTAAGGTGAGAGGGAAGGGGAAGAGGTCATATGCATTCTCAGAAGATTTTGAAGATAAATCAGTTTAGAAGACATTGACCTCATCGTGCGAAGACATTCACTCATAGATAAGGAGTTGGTTCCAGATTTGTACGAATCCACGGATCAGTACAAGTGAGGAATCTAACTACTTTGTGAAGCATAAGTGAACATACTAGGCATATTATGAGATGCAGTATGAAATAGATCCAACTGGTGTGAACAGAAACTGCTTGTGGTAGAAAGTGACGAATCTATAGGATCAAAGGGGCCGTAAAAAGGAAGTTTTATTTACCACACGAAGAACTGCTAGACAGGGTGGAAGAGGAGGCCGAGCAGTTCGATCGTCCGTGCCCTAACTTGGCGATGGAGGACACCTACCGCAACGGCGGAGAAGACGATGTCCGTGGTCGGCGTGAAGACGGCGTCGGAGAGGTCGCGGCAGTTAAGCGCTTCGTCGCCGGCGTCGTCGAGGGCTAGCGGTGGCGCTAGGGTTCGTGCGAGAGTGGAAGAAAGGATAATGACTGTGGTGAGGCGTGTATTTATAGGGACATGGACGACACAGTGTTATTACACAGGTGCCCCTGGCGATTCACATCTGAAGGACACGTGGCCATCATGCAACGTATTGAAGGATGTTCCACGTTCCCACGCACGCCTAGATTGTTAGGTGGTCGTTCCCACTTCTCCGGGTTTCAGGTGAAGGAATTAGCATTGAAAGCGGACTTAATGTTTGTCTCTGTATCTTCTGCTGACAAGGACGCAGAGAAGACATTTGACATTTTCAAGAGAATGCATATGATTTGGAGAGATAGAGTTTGAGATAGAAAGCATAGAGCGGTTAGGATCCGATCACATTCACTTAGTTCAAAATATTCAACAAGAAGACATAGCTATAAGTGAATGCTGTAGAGGACAGAACACTAGTATATATATATATATATATAATCAGCATGGTGAAGATAATCATGAAGACATGTTGAGATTTAAGCCAAAACAAATGTGAAGACATAGCAAATGTAACGCCATGGGTAAAACACTTCAAACAGAAGAATTTGGTGGTGGCGTTACCCACCGTATAGGAAGTATTAGACCCAAACACGGTGCACCATTATCGTGGCGCTCCGAAGTCAAATTCCACATTAATGTATTCACACTTAGAATGTATGTCTTTATTGATTGAAGATATACTTCACTTCATGTGTTGCACATCTAAGTCATCAATATGCATAAGTGTTAGGATGTGTGCCTGATCACAGGACATTTGAGGATTCCAAGATATTTAGCTCACACCGTAACTTGCAAAATCTCTTCTCATCCAAGGGCTTGGTGAAAATATCTGCCAATTGTTCTTCAGTGTTGACGTGTATGATATCAATATCTTCCTTTCACAACATGATCTCTAAGAAAGTGATGACGAATTTCAATGTGCTTTGTCTTCGAGTGCTGAACTGGGTTGTTGGCAATCTTGATGGCGCTTTCGTTGTCGCAGTAGAGTGGCACTTGCTTCAGTTGAATGCCATAGTATTTGAGTGTTTGCTTCATCCACAGAAGCTGAGCGCAGCAAGATCCAGCAGCAATGTATTCAGATTCAGCAGTGGAGAGAGATACACAGTTCTGCTTCTTTGAAGACCAACATACAAGTGATCGTCCCAGAAAATGACATGTGCCTGATCTAGACTTGCGATCCACCTTGTCACCAGCATAATCAGCATCCGAGAATCCAACCAGATCAAACTCTGAGCCCTTTGGATACCATAATCCTAGAGTTGGGGTGTAAGCCAAATATCGAAGAATTCGCTTCACAGCTAAGTGATGCGATTCCTTTGGTGCCGCTTGGAATCGAGCACACATGCAAACACTAAGCATAATATCTGGCCTAGATTCACATAGATAAAGTAAAGAACCAATCATGGAGCAGTATACCTTTTGATCGAACTCTTTACCATTGTCGTCGGGATCCAGATGATGTTTGGCAGGCATTGGTGTCGTGAAGCCTTTGTAGTCTTGCATACCAAACTTCTTCAGGCAATCTTTGAGATACTTCTCTTGAGATATAAAGATGTCGTTGCGTTGCTGACGTATTTGAAGACCAAGGAAGAACTTCAGCTCACCCATCATGGACATCTGATATTGCTCTTGCATCATATATCCAAACTCTTCACTGTATTTCTGATTGGTGCAGCCGAAGATAATGTCATCCACATATATTTGGCACACAAACAGTTCACCATCATATGTCTTCATGAAGAGAGTGGGGTCGAGGGAACTAGGTGTGAAGCCTTTGCTCTTCAAGAAGTATTTGAGTTTGTCATACCAAGCCCGAGGGGCTTGTTTGAGGCCATACAGTGCCTTGTTGAGCTTGTACACCATGTCAGGATGTTTTGGATCTTCAAAACCAGGCGGTTGTGCAACATACACCTCTTCTTCAATCTTGCCATTGAGAAAGGCACTCTTCACATCCATTTGATACAGAAGAATATTATGATGATTTGCATAGGCCAGCAGTATGCGGATAGCCTCAAGCCTAGCCACAGGAGCAAATGTTTCATCGAAGTCAATCCCTTCAACTTGAGTGTATCCTTGAGCAACGAGACGAGCTTTGTTTCTGACAACTTGACCATGCTCATCTTGCTTGTTGCGATATATCCATTTGGTGCCTATTATATTGTGCTTCCGAGGATCAGGACGCTTAACCAGTTCACATACATTATTCAGCTCAAACTATTGAAACTCTTCTTGCATAGCTTGAATCCATTCAGGTTCCATGAAGGCTTCTTCAACTTTCTTGGGTTCTGTTATTGAGACGAATGCGAGGTGCCCACAGAAATTTGCTAGCTGTGTTGCTCTTGAACGAGTGAGTGGACCGGGTGCATTGATGCTATCAATTATTCTCTCAATCTGCACTTCATTGGCAACACGAGGATGTACAGGACGAAGATTTTGCTCTTGCTGAACATTGTCATTGTTAGAGAGATTGTCTTCAGGCTGAGCATTGTCTTCAGGTTGATCAGGTGCGGAGATGATAAGTTCCTCTTCAGGCTGAGTTTCAGAAGGTATGATTTCTCCAGTTCCCATGAGTTTGATTTATTCACTGGATGGAACTTCATCTAGCACATTTGGCAGGTGCTCTCTTTGTGAGCCGTTAGTCTCATCGAACCGCACATCCACTGTTTCAACCACTTTATAATGAAAGAGATTGAAGACTCTGTAGGAGTGCGAATCCTTTCCATATCCGAGCATAAAACCCTCATGTGCTTTTGGTGCAAATTTTGAAGTGTGATGTGGATCCTCGATCCAGCACCTGGCGCCAAATACTCTGAAGTAACTGACATTTGGCTTCTTGCCAGTAAGGAGCTCATAGGATGTCTTGTTTAGAAGCTTGTGAAGATAAACACGGTTGATTGTATGGCATGCAGTATCAATGGCTTCAGGCCAGAACTTTCTTGGAGTCTTGTATTCATCAAGCATCGTCCGGGCCATCTCAATAAGTGTTCTGTTCTTGCGTTCGACGACGCCATTCTGCTGTGGCGTGTATGGAGCTGAGAATTCATGTGTGATGCCCAAAGTATCAAGATATGTATCCAGGCCAGTGTTCTTGAATTCAGTGCCATTGTCACTTCTGATGTGTTTTATCTTGGCGCCATAGTTGTTCATTGCTCGATCGGCGAAGCGTCTGAAGACATCCTGCACTTTAGTCTTGTAGAGGATTATATGCACCCAAGTATATCTAGAATAATCATCAACAATGACAAAGCCATAGAGACAAGCAGTAGTAGTAAGAGTTGAGTAATGAGTGGGACCGAAAAGATCCATGTGGAGCAGTTCGAAGGGTCGAGTCGTTGTCATGATTGTCTTCGAGGGATGCTTGGCCCTCGTCATCTTTCCTGCTTCACAGGCACCGCATAAGTGATCTTTCTTGAACTTGACGCCCTCGATGCCTATGACATGCTTCTTCTTTGCAAGGGTGTGCAGGTTCCTCATGCCAGCATGCCCTAGCCTCCGATGCCAGAGCCAGCATTCTGAAGCTTTTGCTAGAAGACATACGGCTAGCTGTGGTCCTGCTGAGAAATCTACCACGTACAAATCATCTTTCCGATACCCTTCAAACACTAGAGACTTGTCAGATTCCATTAGAACAAGGCAACGATATTTTCCAAACATCACAATCATGTTTAAATCGCAGAGCATTGAGACAGACATTAAGTTGAAATCAAGGGATTCAACAAGCATGACTTTATCCATGTGTTGATCCTTTGAGATTGCAACTCTACCTAGACCCAATACCTTACTTTTACCAGTGTCAGCAAATGTGATGTGACTTTTGTCGGATGGACGTAAGGTTGAGTCCATAAGAAGGCTTCGCTTGCCAGTCATGTGATTGGTACACCCACTATCAATAATCCATTCTAAAGCAGCTGGTGTCGTACCCTACAATGCAGTTAGAGGGATAGGCTTCACGAAGAGAGTTGTGAAGCAAAAACATTTGACGAACCAGTGGGTTATGAAAGCTTAAATCGAGATTTGGACTGATAGGGCGAGTAGCAAGCGATTCAGGAACAAAGTACATAATAAGACCATTTAGGCATTTGATCTTGCGCCCTACAAGATGTTTAAGGTCCCCAGCAATGGCGTCAGACGATTTTGGTTTTCTGCTGGAGACCTTTCCCTGCAAAAGAGAGTTAAGCTTTCTTAGCCACCCACATCTTCAAGGGTGGCTTTGAAGCAATGAGTCTAAGTGCAGCATCTGAGAACTTTGGCTTTGGAGCCCTAGCAAAAAGTCTAGCAGGTGGACAATAGTACTCATAAGAATAGGCAGAATAGTTCTTGGTCTTATGAACATGGCGGTTTGATGAACCGCGCTCATATTCATAGGCCTGAGTATGGCTTCCCTGCATAACATTTGCGTTAGCGCGACTCCGGTGAGACCTCTGTCTGTATGAAGCCTTTGGACCGTATGAAGTCTGTGGTCTAGGGTTTGTCTTCTTCACCTGTGGTGTCATGATGACATTCACAGGAAGATTCTTCAAACACCTTTTTGGCACCCAGATCTTCTTCATAGGCGGTCCATTCCTGCAGTTAGTACCAATATACCTGGCAAACACTTCACCATTCTAATTCTTAAACAGTTTGTAGTTTGCATCAAAGGATTCATCAATAATAATGGGATTAGCACAAGTGAAGCCAGATAGGGTGGATGGATCCGCCAAAGGTTCCTTTGCAGCAACCCACGTGGTTTTGGGGTACTGCTCAGGTTTCCAGTAAGAGCCATCGGCATTCATTTTCCTTTCGAACCCAACACCCTCTTTCCTAGGGTTTCGGTTCAGAATCTGCCTTTTGAGGACATCACATAGTGTCTGATGCCCTTTGAGACTTTTGTACATCCCTGTTTCAAGCAGTGTCTTCAACCTAGCATTCTCATCAACAATGGCAGTGGTATCCTCAGCAAAGGGGTTAGTTACCACATCAACAGGTGAAGATATTGCAACAGTAGCAGCAGTAGAACATTCAGCAACAGAAGTAGCGTTATCATGATCAATGCATTTAAGACATGGCGGTTCAAATCCTTCCTGAGCTGAACTGATCTGTTTGGCGCGAAGTGACTCGTTTTCCTTTTGAAGATCTTCATTAGCCGCTCTCAATTTCTCAAGGTCTTGCTTCCTCTGAAGATAATCGTAGGACAGCCTTTCAAGAGTTGTTGAGAGCGTTTCATGATGACTTTCAAGTTCCTCATACTTAACGTGAAGATTTTTTATGTCTTCAATTAAGGACTGAGATCGAGTCATTTCAGCGTCTAAC
>NC_053028.1:443089463-443223310 GCF_003073215.2 Triticum urartu | reverse complement strand
AAGCCGAAGGTGGTGCGCGGCAACCAGGCGGAGTGCGGAGGCTCCATGGTGGGCAAGATGCCCAACGTCTTATGGCTTGAGGGCTCCTTTGTGGAGACCTTGAAGGGGTGGCAATCGGGGTGGTTTTACATCACCGAGTCGCGCGACCCTGAGTGGGTCGCAACCCCCGAGTTCCGGTCCGGACCCCCAACGCGGCTCACGTCCTGGAAAGAGACGGGCCTATCGTGGGGCAGCAAAGAAGAGGTGACTGGACTGCAAACATGCATCCAAACCCTGGTGAACAAGCAGCTCAAGCTTGTCAACGTAGTCCAGGTTATGCTCATCCGCCGGATCCTCCCGTGTCAACAACGAGCCTTCAATCTGTGGGAGTTCAACCCGGCGCAGCATCGAACTCTGAGCAGGCTTTTCGACACGACATACGAAGATGCCTGGAAGGTGCTTTTCAAGGGCGCCGAGGCTCCCGCATCCGCTACCGAGGATTGCGGATTTAGCGCGCAGCGTCACGCTAGCGCGGTAAGTTGTTTGTACCTTTTACAGGGTATTAGTTTTTCATAGTATCACTCTATGCGGGATCTAAGCTCCCTTACCTTTGAGAGGATTGGTAGGAGAAGTCCGGATAGATCGACTGTCCGGCTCCTTTACCCGAAGACCCAGCCGATGCCCGCTTGGCGAAGCTGCTGGTTCCGGCACCCTATGTGGTGCCGGAGAAGAAGGCCACGGGGACTCGAAAAAGTGCCCGGCGCCAGGAGGTGTCGGGTTCATCATCCGACGGCTCCAAGGCGCATTCCTCCCGTGAAGACGAGGAGGAGGAAGAAGAGACCTCTCCCCCTCCAGCGGGGGGAGAGAAGAAAAGGAAGGCCGTCCTCACTGGGGAGGCCGAAGGGTCCAAGAAGGGGAAAACCCTTCCTCTGGACTACTCCACCGACTCCGACGACGCCGGAGAGGAGTGGCCGCTCAGGGCCAAGCCCCTGGCGAAATCGTAAGTATCCGGATACCAGAGTAATTCATAGTATTCCTTTATTGCACAGTTTTCCCTTATGTCGAATATGATTATGCAGCCCACCCAAAGACCGGCTCGACGCGTCGTCGAGCGGTTCACTGGACTCGTCGGATGTGAATTCGCTTCCGGCGGCTACCTCCCCCCGCCCTACGGACGACGCCGAAGTGTTGTCCCAACAGGTTCCAAGCCAGGAGGAGGTGGTCCTGGAGGCGCCGCAAGGCGACCTCCCGGACTCCAGGAGTAAAGGGGATAAAACCCCCCAGGGCTCCAAGTCCGGCTCTAGGCCGGACACCGCTCCAGAACCTTCAAAGGTTCCTGAGTCCGGCGGGCGACTTCCTTCCAAGAGGAGCAAGCCCACCGTGCCGGTGACCCCCGTCCAACCGGGGGCGCCGGACAATCTGTTGGAGGTGCTCAAAGGCGCCTCCATCGACTAGGAGCACCGCACCATTATGAGTGCGGTGGTCCAGAAGGTTCAGTCCGCCAAGAGCAGACTGACTGAAGCTTGTGCTAGCCTTTTAACATGCTTTGAGGTAAGTAAAAAAGGTGTAAATAATATTAGCGCATAGACAGTAGCCCCTGATGCTCTGTTTGGCGTTCGGGAAGAAAAGCCGAATAGAGGATCAAATAAAATTCGCAGGAGTCTAACAAGAAGGAGTCAATATGCGTATGCAGGCTTCTCTGCTGGCGTTCGCCGCACTGATTGCGGAAGTGGACACGCTAAAGCAGAACCTCGAGCAGTTCGAGCAAGAGCTCGGGCGTGCCAAGAAGCAGCTCGAGGACAAGGAAGGTAAGAAATACCTTGTTTAAATATATATATATAAGGTGCAATTGCAAAAAATGACAGGATTATCGTGGCTATTGTAGGGGCCACGTCTGAGGTGGCGACCCTTAAGTAAGCGCTGCTTGAGGCCGAGAAGAGGGCGGCCACGGAGCGCACCGAGCGAGAGAAGTATGATGCCCAGGTTGGCAAGGTACGGCAAGAGCTCCAGGCTCTCATGAAAAAGCATGAGAGTTTGGAGCTTGACTCAAAGAGGCGAGCTTCCGAGCTCGCGGTGGCTATTAAAAATGCCAAGTCTGCCAAGGCCGAATCCCAGAAGACCCTCCAGGAGTTGGATGCGGTGAAAAATATAGCGGCGGGTAAGGCATTCTTTATGCAAAGCAAACACATAAACGTGAGTTACTTGTTACTTACCCGAATCCGGAGCTCTCCGGGAGCGTTCGCAGATCTTCCCCGTAGCGTGTCCGATGCCGCCGCATTCTATCGAGCCGAGGAGGGCAGCTCGACAGAGAAGGTGTTCTGGTCTCAGTATGTTGAGGCCGGACACCCCGTGCCCCTGAGCGACCAGCTGAAGCAACTGGTCGAGCTCCACAAGGCGGCCGAACAGGCCATGAAGGGCCTCATAGTTCGACTGTGGCCTGGAGAGGCTCTGCCTGGGAGCTATTTTGGGATGGTGCGGCGGCTGGTGGGGGCCTGTCCAAGGCTCGAAGTCATCAAGCGCTCCGTCTGCATTGAAGGTGCCCGTAGGGCCCTTGCCCGTGCTATGGTGCACTGGGGCAAGCTGGATGCTGAGAAGCTTGTGAAGGACGGGCCACCGCCGAGGAAAGAGCATCGCAAGCCCGATAATTATTATAAGGATGTTCTGAAGGGTGCCTGCCTTATGTCGGATGAATGTTCCAGGGATGTAATTTTTGAGTAAAACTCGCTCGTTTTGTCCTACGCGCTGAAAACTTGTTCATATGCGCTAAGCAATGCTGTTGGAATTTAAAATATTACCTTCTATGCGGCTGTTTATCAGTTCTGAGAGATGGCGAGTCATCGGCTTCTGCCCCCGTGCCGCTAGTGCTGGGGTGTTCGGGGATAAACCTGAGCGCTCTTTTTCCCATGTTTGGGTCCTTCGAGGGAGGCGCTCAGCACAACGAACAAGGCAATCGGACTATAATGCGTGAACACTCTCACTTAGCCATATAATTCTATAATTTTAAATTTCGGCGAAGCCCCTGGTATTCGGAAGACCGAATTCGGGGCGCTATCCACACCTTAGGCCGGACAGAGCCGACTCCCCGCTCTAAGCGGCATAAGTCTTTAGGGACTCGAAAAACCTCTCGAACAGCGACCAGCTCTCGCTTCATCATGACAGTCAGTTTTAGCTTTCTCTACTGAGGTGCTCGACCCAGCTCAACTGGGGCACAATCGCAGTAGTTCTCCTAGTGCTACCTTAGCCGACATAGCGGAACGTAAGGGACCAAAACATAGGAGCCGGGCAAACCCAACTATTGACCCAAGACATGATTCGGAGCCGATGCATATAATGCTATAAGTTCGGGGTGCCGCACTTGTTAAAGTGTTCAGACTTCTCACACCATATTGAGGGGTACTAAAGCCCCTGGCGTATTTTGGCCGTACCAAAGTGTACGGGTGCAACATGTCGTTAAGGAACATATATTTGTAAAAAAAAGAGTAATGCAAAAATAGACAAAAGCAATGCATTGCTTATTAAAAAGGGCTGCGATCAAAGCAGAACGATACAAATAATGCGATAAGAAAAAGGTTGGACTATTTAACATGTCCGTTCCAGGGGAAGGCTGTGGAATGGTATGCGAAACGGGTATACTGCTTGTGATAGAGACCACCTGGGAGTTCCGTAGTGTGGCATGGCTTGTCTGCTTCCCTAGTTCCAGGGGCTTCCGAAGAATGGAGTCCTGAAAGTAAGAGAAAATTAAAAAATCGGCAGCCCCTGGTGCGGTTTAAGCCGTGTTTCGGGCGTGCCGTGATGGTGCCCCTCCCCCTGTACCCATGGTATTTCTAGAGCGTAATTATGTATGCGAAGCACTGGTGTCGCATTTTTGCGAGGGCTGGGGTTGGGGCCGCATTGCTACGCCTACTCGGAATGTGCCAGGCGGTCTTGTTGTAGGTTACTCCGGGCGCGCTTGATGGTGTCCAGACGTTTAATGGCCGGACTGGAGAACTGCCTGGACAGGCTGCTTTGTACTTCCGCTGCAAGGGCCGCTGTGTGCTCCTCCGTTCGGAGAGAGTGTTCGGTGTTTCCATTGACCGTAATTACTCCTCGAGGGCCTGGCATCTTGAGCTTAAGGTATGCGTAGTGCGGTACCGCATTGAACTTGGCGAATGCGGTTCGCCCGAGCAATGCGTGATAGCCACTGCGGAATGGGACTATGTCGAAGATTAACTCCTCGCTTCGGAAATTATCCGGAGATCCGAAGACCACTTCAAGTGTGACTGAGCCTGTACAGTTGGCCTCTACACTTGGTATTACACCTTTAAAAGTCATTTTGGTGGGCTTAAGCCTCGAGGGATCTATGCCCATTTTCCGCACTGTATCCTGGTAAAGCAGGTTCAGGCTGCTGCCGCCGTCCATAAGGACTCTAGTGAGATGAAATCTGTAAATAATTGGGTCTAGAACCAATGCGGCGAATCCGCCATGACGGGTGCTAGTGGGATGGTCCCTTCGATCGAAGGTGATTGGGCAGGAGGACCATGGGTTGAACTTTGGGGCGACTGGCTCTACCGCGTATACGTCCCTTAACACGCGCTTCCGCTCCCTCTTGGGGATGTGGGTTGCGTATATCATGTTCACCGTCCACACTTGTGGGGGAAAACCCTTCTGTCCACTGTTATTCGGCGGCTGGGGCTCTTCGTCGTCATCGCTATTTAGCCCCTTCTCGGTATTTTCGGCATTTAACTTGCCTGCCTGCTTGAACACCCAACAATCCCTGTTGGTGTGGCCGGCTTTTCGGGGGTGCCATGTATCTGGCACAAGCGGTCGATATTCGGTCCAAACTGGACGGCCCCCTAGGATTTCTTTTGAATGTCTTTCTCCGCTGACCGGATTTATAGCCTCTGAATCTGGCATTAACTGTCGTATCCTCAGCATTGTCGCCGTTAATGCGGCGCTTCTGCTTGTTGCGACGCGACCTTCCACTACTGTCCCTGGTATCCGAATTACCAGGGTTCTTGGTCATATTGTTGCCAGCTGTCTTCTCCCGCGCAAAAGCGGGTCATGAGTGTCATGAGTGCTGCCATAGATTTCGGCTTTTCCTGTCCAAGGTGCCGGGCAAGCCACTCGTCACAGATATTGTGCTTGAAGCCTGCTAGGGCCTCTGCGTCCGGACAGTCGACTATTTGACTTTTCTTTGTTAGGAACCGTGTCCAGAATTGCCTGGCCGATTCCTCTGGCTGCTGAATTACGTGGCTTAGGTCATCGGTGTATGGTGGTCGCACATAAGTGCCCTAGAAATTGTCGAGGAATGCGGCCTCCAGGTCCTCCTGACAACTGATTGATCCTGCTGGCAAGCTGTGAAGCCAATGCCGAGCTGGTCCTTTGAGCTTGAGTGGGAGGTATTTGATGGCGTGGAGATCATCACCGCGGGCCATGTGGATATGAAGGAGATAATCCTCGATCCATACCGCAGGATCTGTTGTGCCATCATATGATTCGATGTTTACGGGTTTGAAACCCTCAGGGATTTGATGATCCATTACTTCGTCTGTGAAGCATAGTGGGTGTGCGGTGCCTCTGTACTGGGCTATATCACGACATAGCTCCAATGAGCTTTGTGTACTGTGTTCGGCCCTACTGGATTTGTGTCCGGCGTGATGGTTACCGTCTCGAGTCGTGGGGCGCCCACGCGATCTGTAGATCGATCTTGTTTGCCTTGCCTTGTCCTCCAACATATCTCGCAGGTCAGGCGCATTTTCCCGTGCCTTGGTACAGGGTGCGGCTTGAGTGGAGGGCCGAGAGGCCTCTCTGTCGCGGCCATGAGGTGGCCGGTCGGCCGTATCAAGTGCTGGTGATGTAGGTTTAAGTGCTTCCTCCTCTAATCGGGGTAGCAACCAGCGCTTTGGGTAGCTCTTGGAGGGGCGTTCGAGTTTATGCTCTTCGGCCGCAAGGACTTCAGTCCATCTGTTGACTAGCAAATCTTGATCAGCTCTAAGCTGTTGCTGTTTTTTCTTGAGGCTTCTTGCCGTGACCATAAGCCTGCATTGAAAACGCTCTTGCTCGACGGGATCCTCTGGCACGACGAATTCGTCGTCGTCGAGGCTTGCCTCGTCTTCGGAGGGAGGCATATAATTATCGTCCTCGACCTCTCTGTCTGCCGCTCTCTCGTGAGGGCTAGCTTCTCCATCCTCTTGTGCTGAATCTTGCTGGAGGGGGTTTTCTTCGGCACTCTGCGGAGTATTATTATCTCCCATGCTGGAATCACCGTATTTGCTTTGCCAGGATTTTGAGCGGTGCCGCTAACGCCGGCGCTTAGGCTGTTTCTTGGAGGGGTCATCCTCCGCTGTTCCATCGCCATCTCCTTCTTTTGGGGTGTCCACCATGTATATGTCATATGACGAGGTGGCTTTCCAGGGCCCAATAGGCGCTGGTTCTTCATCGTCTCCTACATCGGCGTCCATACCGTCGATGTCTTCGGAGTCGAAGTCGAGCATGTCGGTTAAATCGTCGACAGTGGGTACAAAGTGGGTGGTGGGTGGGCTTTGAATCTCTTCATCATCCGTATCCCAACCTTGCTGACCGTAGTCCGGCCAGGGCTCTCCTGATAAATAGAGAGACTTTAGTGTCTTCAAAATATCGCTGAAAGGCGAGTGCTGAAAGATGTCCGCGGTAGTAAACTCCATGATCGGCGCCCAATCGGATTCGATCGACAAGGGCGCGGAGGGTTTGGAGTCCGGAGAGGAGTCCGGCTCCTTGGAGTCATGAGTCTCGCGGAGTGTAGGGCTGGTGTTCGGCTCGATCGTCATTGGGATTGCAGCCCCCGAGGAGGCGTCCAACCACCCATCCTTGATCGGCGCAGTTGGCTCCGAATTAAGGGTTGAAGCTGATGCGGGTGCGGCCTCCAGGGCATTGTTCGGCGGCAGAGTTAGATCATGCTCGTCGTGACAGTGCAACGCGCTCGGCAGTGGCTCGAATCCGTCGAAGATCAAGTCCCCGCGGATGTTAGTCGTGTAGTTTAAACTTCCAAATCTGACCTGACGGCCAGGGGCATAGCTTTCGATCTGCTCCAGATGGCCAAGTGAATTGCCCCGCAGTGCGAAGCCGCCGAAGACGAAGATCTGTCCGGGGAGGAAGGTCTCACCCTGGACTGCATCGCTATTGATGATCGTAGGAGCCATCAAGCCTAACGGCGACGACACAGAGGAACTCTCAATGAAAGCACCAATGTCGGTGTCAAAACCGGCGGATCTCAGGTAGGGAGTCCCGAACTGTGCGTCTAGGCCTGATGGTAATAGGAGGCAAGGGACACGAAGTTTTACCCAGGTTCGGGCCCTCTTGATGGAGGTAAAACCCTACGTCCTGCTTGATTAATATTGATGATATGGGTAGTACAAGAGTAGATCTACCACGAGATCGGAGAGGCTAAACCCTAGAAGCTAGCCTATGGTATGATTGTTGTTCTGTATGTTGTCCTACGGACTAAAGCCCTCCGGTTTATATAGACACCGGAGAGGGTTAGGGTTACACAAAGTCGGTTACAATGGTAGGAGATCTACATATCCGTATCGCCAAGCTTGCCTTCCACGCTAAGGAAAGTCCCTTCCGGACACGAGACGAAGTCTTCAATCTTGTATCTTCATAGTCCAGGAGTCCGGCTGAAGGTATAGTCTGGCCATCTGGACACCCCCAATCCAGGACTCCCTCAATGTCCTTTATGGCAGAACCAGATATCTTGTGGAGCTCGGCTCATTGGGCCATCTGTTCGTTCAGCAACAACGGGCGCTTTGGCGTGCCGAATTGTGTCTAGAAAAGCTTCTCCGTTGCGTACCCCACTTGCGCTTGGTAAAATTGCGCTGCATCAGAAGCGCTCTTCGGCAAGTCCAAGAGTGCGTCTGGAGAGCTGCACATTTGATTAAGCGAGGCATATTTCGGATCACCGAATTTAGTCTGTAATAAGAAAGGCTTACCGGCCGCTATCCCCCACCTTGTCAGATCTCCTCCCGAGCCGCCCTAGACTCGGATCGTGCTTCCCTCGCCTCTCGTAAGGCATTGTCGAGATCGGCCATTTTGGCTTTGATATCCCTCTCCAGGAACTCACACCGGTCAGTGGCTTCCTTTAGCTCGCGCGCCATGGTAGACATTTTCTCCTCGCACTGGCGCCGAGCAGTCTGTTCGGCTTTTAACTCACTAGCTGCCTTCTGGGAAGCCACATTACTCATCCGGGCTTGCTCCTTGGCTCGGGCAAGTTCAGCCCGAAGGGCCTCCACCGCGGCAGCACTATCTATAGTTATGTATGTCTCAGTATATAATACTTAGCTTCATGCTCACGTTATTATACATACATACATACACTGACTACCTCAAAACATACCTTGCGCTTGGTCGAGCCGCCTGTTAATAAGCATGACGTTGTCATTCGCTGCTTCAAGTTTTTGCTCCAGACCTACAACCTCTGTAGCGTACGCAGTCGTCGTGGATGTAACAGCCTGTGTTCCAAATAATCAGATTATTTCCTGGGCATATCTTTTTCGATCCTCTAATTGCCTCCTTTTGGACGCCAACCAGAGTCTCAGGGGCTACTATCTATACACAGGTACATTTTGCGTATAGAGCATAATCAAAAATATTACATTACGTACCTCAAAGCCTCTTAGTAGGCCCTTAAAAGCTTCATTCAATCCACTTTTCATGGACATAATCCTCTCAACCACCGTACCCATCAGGGGACGATGTTCCTCCGAGATGGTCGAATACCACAACATGCCCATCAGTGTATCCGGTGCCTCCGGATCCCGGGAAGCAGTTGTGGGAGTCCGGACCCCATTTGAAGGGATAGGTTCATCGACCCTGGAGTCGTCTCCGGCTGTAAGCCGGATAGTCCGGGTCCTTTATTGTTGGTCTCCACACACCCCGAACCCTTGGCGACTGATGTTTCACCTTGTGGCGTTGTCTTCATTATCCGCTGCACCACTTGTTGATCGGGAGAGATCCTCAGGGATGACACCTCGAAGTCGTCCACCCTATTGGGTGAGGAACCCTTTGGAGGCGTGTCGCTTTCCATCATCTCCGGAAGAAGATCCCCCAAAGAGGATTGTTGAGGAAGACTGCGTACCGGACTACACAACACGTATTCTAGATGTTATCCTTGTGAACTGGGAAAACTAATGGGACATGTTTAAAACACCCTTGTTCACTTACGATTCAGCTAAAGGCTCGTCCTTACGGAGGAACTGCGCGGCAATGTCGTCTTCCGAACCCAAACCACATGATAGGAGCGTCTTACCCCGCTTAGGAGCCTTTACCTCCCGACCTTTGGGGGTGGCCCTTTTCTTACCATGAGGAGGAAAGATGTCAGCTTCTCCTTCTCTTTTATCCTCGGAAGAGGGAACCTTAACCTCTCCGAACACAGTGATTGGTGTACCTTCGGAATGGAGGCCACCTTTGGCCTTCCTGCTCTCCTCATTGTCCTTTTCACCGGCACCTGGAATGGTGCGAGAACCAGCATCCTTGTTAACACAGGACTAGCTAAATCTTCGGGAAGAGGGGCCGAACACCTAATTCGCTCCGCCTTCTTTGTCCAGCCCTAGAAAAAGATGGTTTTCTTAGTATCTTATTATGGGATATTTAATTATGCTGTATCCAGGAGTCAAGTGCTTACCGAGGTATCCGGATGATTGTAGTCAAGGCCGATGTCCTCGGAGGTGTCCGGCCATTGTTTTCGTGTCCCGAAAAATAACTTCCACATTCCTCTGTGCATCATGCCGAAGAAGTGCTAAAGGGTTCGTGGTCCTTCCGGATTAAACTCCCACATAAGGAGGGGTCGTTGCTGGCACGGGAGGACCCGGCAGACTAACATTACTTAAATCACGTCGATGAGACCGGTGCCCTTCTCAAGGAGACTCTGAATGCGTCTCTGTAAAGTCCGCACTTCGTCAATTGATCCCCAGTCCAGCCCCTTGTTGATCCATGAAGCGAGTTGAATTGGAGGGCCGGATCAGAACGCAGGTGTAGCTGCCCATTTGGAGCCAGTTCTTTTCGGCGATTCTCCCAGAATCGCCCCCCTCCCCAGCTTCTCCAAGAATCGCCACTCCATATTTTTTTACAATCCTATCTAGTTAAGGTCTTATTAGCTAGAATTGTAAAAAACATATGTAGTGGTGATTCTGGAAGAAGCTAGGAAGGGGGGCGATTCTGGTAGAATCGCCCAAAAGAACTGGCCCTTGGTACCACTGGGTTCAATGATGTAAAACCACTCCCGCTGCCATAAGTTGGAAGATTCTGAGAAGGATCCCTTTAGCCAAAGAGCGTTGGTGAGCTTGCTCACCGTGGCGCCTCCACACTCCGCTTGTTTCCCCTCGATCACCTTCGGGTTCACATTAAAGGCCTTGAACTATAAGCTGAAGTGTGGGGGAATACGGAGGAAGGCCTCGCACATGACGATGAATGCCGAGGTGAGAAGAAAACAATCCGGGGCTAGATCGTGAAAATCTAGCCCGTAATAGAAAATGAGCCCCCGAACAAAGGGGTGAAGAGCGAAACCTAGCCCTTGGAGGAAGTGGGAGATGAATACAACCCTATCGCCGGATCTGGGGGTAGTACTAACCTGCCCTTGAGTAGGAAGCCTGTGGGGGATTTCCGCGGTCAGGTACCTCATCGCCCGGAGCTTCGCAATATCCTCCTCTGTGACAGAGGAAGCCAGCCACCGGCCTTGAAGGCTAGGTTCGAACATGACTGGGAAGCTCGAAGCACTTAGTTTGAACCTTGGGTGTTGGAACTCAAGGTTGTAGAGGTAGAGGAAAGGGTTGGCATAAAGGAGAAAGCCGGGTCGTAGCCCCTTTATAAAGACGATGAATATCGAACATCTCCTCCTAGGCCTTAAAACCTGCCTATTCCTATGGAATCATGCCAACAGAACGGTTGGGATACCCACGCCCGTATTGATGAGAATCCCACGATAAGGGGACACAATCTCTACTTCTACAAAACGTGCCAATAAAACCGCGTCTCGAAACATGGAGCGACAGGCCAAAAAACGGTTTGAAATAATAACCGGGCAGGAACGTGATGTCACGTTACAAAAAGATTGTCAGCTGATTGGACTCATGAAATATTATGTTCTCTGTGGTGGTGTGTGGTACTTGTTTTGTAGATCCAGACACGTTCCTTGTGTTCGAAGGCTACTTTGGAGTATTCAGAGGAGGAACCTGCCTTGCAATGCCGAAGACAATTTGCACGCCGGACACCTCATCATTGAAGCCTGGTTCAGGGGCTACTGAGGGAGTCTTGGACTAAGGGGTCCTCGGGTGTACGGCCTATTGGACGTGGGCCTGACTGATGGGCTATGAAGATACAAGACCGAAGACTTTCACCTGTGTCCGGATGGGACTCTCCTTGGCATGGATGGAAAGCTTGGCGCTCGGATATGAAGATTCCTTTCTCTGTAACCGACTTTGTATAGCCCTAGTCTCCTCCGGTGTCTATATAAACCGGAGGGTTTTAGACTTTAGAATCAATCATAATCAGATAGGATAGACTTCTAGGGTTTTAGCCATTACGATCTCGTGGTAGATCAACTCTTGTAACCCCCATACTCATCAATATTAATCTAGCACGATGTAGGGTTTTACCTCCATCGAGAGGGCCCGAACCTGGGTAAACATTGTCTTCCCTGTCTCCTGTTACCGTCAACCTCAGACGCACAGTTCGGGACCCCCTACCTGAGATCCATCGGTTTTGACACCAACAAAGGGTTTAAACCCGTAAATATCGAATCATACGATGGCACGACGGATCCCGCGGTATGGATTGAAGATTTCCTTCTCCATATCCACAAGGCTTGCGGTGACGATCTCCATGCCATCAAATATCTCCCCTTAAAACTGAAAGGGCCAGTGCGGCACTGGTTAAACAGCCTCCCAGAGAACTCCATTGGTAGTTGGGAAGATTTGGAAGATGCCTTTGGAGACCACTTCCAAGGTACGTATGTTCGACCGCCGGACGCAGATGAACTTAGTCATATAGTCCAGCAACCCGGAGAGTCAGCCCGAAAACTTCGGACTAGGTTCTTAATTAAAAAGAACCAAATTGTTGATTGTCTGGACGCCGAAGCCCTCGTGGCCTTTAAACACAGCGTCCGTGGCGAATGGCTCGCCCGACACCTCGGCCAAGAAAAACCGAAGTCCATGGCAGCTCTTACCGCACTCATGACCTGCTTTTGCGCGGAAGAAGACAGCTGGCTAGCTCGTAGAAGCAACAGCACCAGCGACCCTAGCACCTCCGAAGCTAGAGATGGCAACGGTAGGCCATGACAGAACAAACACAAGCGTTGAAGAAACAATGAAGATACCGAAGACACATCGGTCAACGCTGGACTCAGTGGCTATAAACGCGGTCAGCGGAAGAAGGCATTCAAAGGAAACAAAGATGGTCCATCCAGTTTGGACAAAATACTCGATCGGCCTTGCTAGATTCATGGCACCCCTGACAAGGCTCCCAATCATACCAACAAAAATTGTTGGGTCTTTAAACACGCTGGTAATCTAAACACCGAACATAAGGGGAAGGAGCCGCCTAGTAAGGATGACGATGAGCATCACCCACCGAACACAAGGAGGCAAAAGAAATTTCCCCTCGAGGTAAAAACAGTGAATATGATCTATGTCACTCATATCCCTAAGCGGGAGTGCAAGCGCGCACTAAGGGACATCTATGCCATAGAGCCAGTCGCCCCAAAATTCAACCCGTGGTCGGTTTGTCCGATCACTTTTGATCGCACCATCCGACCAGTATCCTTCATGGAGGTTCGACAACATTGGTCCTCGATCCAATCATTGACGGATTCCATCTCACGCGAGTCCTCATGGACGGCGGCAGTAGTCTTAACCTACTTTATTAGTACACTGTCCGTAAAATGGGTATTGATCCGTCAAGGATAAAGCCTACTAGAACCACCTTTAAAGGAGTAATACCTGGCATGGAGGCCTGCTGCACAGGGTCAATAATGCTGGAAGTAGTCTTTGGCTCACCGGATAATTTCCGAAGCGAAGATTTGATCTTCGACGTCGCCCCCTTCCGCAGTGGTTATCATGCACTACTCGGACGAACCACTTTTGCTCTTTTCAATGCAGTCCCGCACTTTGGTTATCTAAAGCTCAAGATGCCCGGACCATGCGGTGTTATAACAGTCAATGGAAATATGGAGCGCTCCCTCCATACTGAGGAGCATACCGCAGCCCTCGCAGTTGAGGTACGGGGTGGCCTTATCAAGCCAAATACTTCTTCGGCCAACAAGCCCCCGAACAATGTCAAACGAGTCCGGTCTACCCTGCAGAACGACAGTTCAGTTCATCCAAAGCTGGACTAGCAATTCGGCCTCCATCAAAACCCCCACCTAATCACGTCATACATACTGCACGTGCATAACTACGCAGTAAAAACACCATGGGCAAGGACGGAGGCACAATCAGGACAAGGTCCACAATACTGATCCACCCTATTCGGACCTTAATGTTCTCCCTTTTTCTCTTCTCTCTCTCATTTCAGGTTCTTTAAAACCTAGATCACTTCTCGGTGGTACAAGGGCCCTTTCTCAGGCCCCTTCTATATATACGGTCATTGATCCTCTCAAAGGATCCTTCACCAAGGTGAAAAGCGGCGCAGACGTGCGGTAGGGTGTCCAAAGGATCTTCAAGAACACCTTTTTGAAGGACCTGTATAAAGCTTTCCCATGCTCACAAATTCTTGGCATGTAAAATAGCCTTGATGCTAATGGCATTCTCTATCAGAGCATGTTTTGACGTATCAATCGGACTATAGTGGAAACAGTTTTGTCCAACCCTATCTGGTATTGGCTTATTTCATAATCTATATTCTGTCCTCACGACAGATTGACATATACATAAATTGCCAGGGGCTCTATTCAGCCACATATATTTTTCACAAACAAAAAATTCCAAACACTTCTATAGTATACTTCGGCGTACTGAATACTACATTATATGCATCGGCTCCGAATCATGTCTTGGGTCAATAGTTGGGTTGCCCGGCTCCTGTGGTTACTACCATATGTCCCGCTTGTTAGGCTAAGGTAGTAAAGGGAGAACTACTACGATTGTGTTTCTGGTTCGTCCGGTCAGACACATTAGTAGAGAAAGCCGAAAAATGACTGTCATGGTATAGCAAGAGTTGGTCAGCGGTTCAGTGACTTACCAAATCTTTTGTGATTTTCTTTCCGTATTGTATGAAGGACTGGCCTCCACCCAGTCACGCGCCTAAGGCATCCAAGCTCAGATAGCCGCATATGCACCAGGGGATAGCCTATAAGTCCCATTGTCAAACTCATATGGCTAAGTGAGAGTGTTAAAGCCACGTATAGTCTGATTGCCTGGTTCGCTGCACAAACACCTCCTTTACGTGCCAAGACATTGGGTCAAGTGTGGTCATGTGCTATTCCAAACACCCCGTAGTATCTACATGGGGTCTGAAGCCGATGACTGGCAAACTTTTAGAAATAAAAATGGCCGCACAGGATGAAAATAATTTCAAATAAAGGCACAAATATATTACAAAAGCCTTGGTTCATAAAACAAAGTCTGGGCAGCCTGGATACGTTCATTCAAACATGTCATCTTTCGAGCATTGACCCTCTACCAAACGGGCACCCTCTAGGACGTCTTCAAAATACCACTCCGGCTTGCGGTGGTCCTTGCCTTCGGGTGGGCCCTCAACCACGACAACGGCGGCCTTCATCTTCGCCTAGTGCATCTTGACATGGGCAAAAGCCATCCGCGCACCCTCAATGAACGAAGAGTGCTTCACAGCTTCAATTCGGGGTAGGGCGTCGGCGTGCCGCTTGACCATGCCGAAGTAGCTGCTAGGGATGGGTTCGGCTGGCCATAGTCGGACTGCGATGTCCTTCATGGATAGGCCGGGCATCCTATGCATCTCCGCCAGCTGCATCTGTCGGATGTGGGGTTCCGGCAAACCCTTAAGGTTCGAACACCGGGGTGCGCGTGAAGTTTGCCCCGCCTGGTGTCGATCGTCATGGCTCACGCCGCAAGAGCCTCGTGAGGTTTGCCCCGCCTTGATGTCTCCGCTCCTCGCGAGCCTGCCTGACCAGGCCGCTCCAGAGGAGGTCATGCGTCGTCCGCCTCGCGAGGATTGGCCCCTCGCAAGGGTCTTGGGTGCCTTGTTGGTGAAGATGGGCCGTACGACCTGCTCCTTGGCCACGCCGCGGGCCGTAGGCAGGCAAGTCTGGGGACCCCCGTTCCCAGAATGCCGACAGTAGCCCCCGGGCCCAAGGTGCGCGTGGGCTTGGCTTCGCGGCAAAGCCAAGGGTCAAGTTCGGAGCACCGCGGGCCCCAAAAGCATGTGGCCTCGGTTGACACATGGCGGTTGATTGGACGTGGGCGCCTCCGCTTCCCCACATTGCCTCGGCAACTGCTTGACCTGACAAAAGGCTAGCACGGGCGGCACTTGCCTTCATTGCTTCTTCCTTGCCTCGCCCCAGATCCCCTTTCTCACTCTTCGTCGCCGCTACCTACACTACAAAAAAAAGACACATCCATGACCTTTTGGGCCGAACGAATTTTTTTCTTGTGATACATATGACACTTCTATGATGATAATTGTGACAAAACCCGGTATCATCATAGATGTGGTGGGCTCCTATTTCTATGACAAAAAATCATGACATAACATGGGCTTTTCGTCCTGGGCGGGCCGGAGACGCAGCTGCATGACATTCTTTGGGCCGTCCATGACGGAAAAAACTGTGGTAGAAGCGAGGGGGAGGAAAATTTCAGGGAGTTCCCGGTTACGGTGGGAGGTCGGGGACCGAGCAATACGTGTTTCTCTCGTACACGTACACGCGTGTGTGCGAGGCGTTGGCTCTAACTGAACCCGAGCGAGGCGTTGGGCTCTAACTGAACCCGAGCGATTGCACTGCAGGCTACGCATTACTGAACCCGAGCGATCGAATGATGGCTGTTAACTGAACCCGATCGAGCGATTCCTTCACCACTGCTGCTAACTGAAGCCGATCGATGCTGTCTCTGGGATGAACAGTGAGCGTTGCGGGGGGGGGGGGGGGGGGGGGGGGGGGGGGGGGGGGGGTTGGATGAACAGTGAGCGGTGGCGTTGCCTCTGGATGAACAGGACCCCGTGGTGTGGTGGAGGGCTGGATGAACAGTAGACGGTGGAGGGGTGCCCGTGGAGGGGTGGTTGAATAGGACCCCGTGGTGTGGAGGGCTGGATGAACAGTAGACGGTGGAGGGGTGCCCGTGGAGAGGTGGTTGAACAGTAGCCGGTGGAGTAGCGCGCGGTGGAGGCTGGATGAACAGGAGCTCGTGGAGGCTGGAGGAGGTCGACGGTAGCCCGTGGAGGCTGGAGGAGGTCGACGGTGGAGATGAACAGTATCCCGTGGAGTCCCGTTTTGCGGTACGCCACACCCCTCCCGATGAACAGGACCCCCGTTTCGACCGTAGCGCTCCAACACAAGTCTGTTTACTCCGTTTTGCGGTACGCCACACCCCTCCTGATCAACAGGGCCCCTGTTTCGACCGTAGGAGGTCCGTTTCATCCGTTTTGCGGTACGCCACACCCCTCCCGATCAACAGGACCCCCGTTTTGACCGTAGGAGGTCCGTTTCCTCCGTTTTGTGGTACGCCAGATCCCTCCCGATCAACAGGACCCCGTTCCAAACGTAGGAGGTCCGTTTCCTCTGTTGTGCGGTACGCCAGGCCTCGTTTCCATCGCATGTTCCGTCCAACCCCTCCCGATGAACACGAGCACGCATTCCGTTCTGACCCAGCCAGTTGGCTCCCATGCGTTCCATTGCCTCCCGATGATCACGACGCATTCCGTTGCCTCCCCATGAACACGACGACGACGCTGTTTCTCCATTCCGACCGAGCCATCTACACGAGCCCTGGCCATACGTATGCGCGAGTAGGCGTTTGAGACCCCGCCCGCATGTACACATACGTGGCCGTATTTTCTTTCTTGCACCATAGCCGTTGTACGTACGTGTACATGCTACGTGCGTGCCTCTACTATGACACGTACGCGCCTCTACTACGACACGTGCGCGCCTCTACATCCACCAGTATATATGTACGTAGACGTTCGTGACCAGAATGGCAATGCTACGTACGCTTCGACCAGGTGGGTCCCAACTGTCAGTCACTTCCTTGCGTGCGAAGATGTAGCTGGTGGGTCCCAGCAGTCAGGGGGGCAAATCGTTTTTTTGCCCGGACGCACTTCCTTGCGTGCGAAGATGTAGCTGGTGGGTCCCAGCAGTCAGGGGGGCGAATCATTTTTTTGCCCGGGCGCACTTCCTTGCATGCGAAGGTGTAGCTGGTGGGTCCCAACAGTCAGGGGGAAACATTTTTTTCGCGAAATACGGTCGTCCGTCCGATGGGTCCCCGCTGTCAGGTGGAGGAATCATTATTTTGCGCGTAATAAGGAGGCACTTCCTTGCTGCGGCCGTGGACCCAGCTGTCAGCCTCTCCACGTATAGTCCACGTCTGATGGAAGTCGTTCCTTGACCATGTTGACCACGCCGCGCCGAGAGCACCACGGTGGTGGACGACAGCGAGGACTAGGAAGTGGACGACTCGGAGCCGGGGAAGACGCAGCAGTGGATGCCCACGCGAAGAGGAGTACGAGGGTTCACTGGTTCAGTTGCCGTATGAGGCTGCTGTCGCCGCAGAATAATAGGGGGTGTGGGTGAGTTGAGGGATGGCCTGGCCAGCGGTGGGAGTAGTAGGGGGCGGTGAGGCCTCCGCGGCATCACAACCGTCCACGGGAAGCAGGAGCACGCGGCATGACCGGCGCTGGTTTGGGCGGCTAGAGCAAGAAGACCAGAGGTTGAAGAAGAACTACGGCCGTTGGATGAACATCGTACGGTAACAGGAGCTAGAATAGTTCATATTGACTAAGTTGACAAAGCCCTCCGTCCCCGTCAACTTGGTAGGCCCACAAGTCAGCCTCCCACTATGCTGGTTCTAGCTGGCAGGGGGAATATTCATTTTTTGTGCGTAATAAGGAGGCACTTCCTTGCGTGCGAAGATAGCTGGTGGGTTCGACATGTTAGCGGGGGGCATGTTATTTTCGTGAAATACAGAGGCCCTTCCGGTGGGTCCCAGATGTCAGGTGGAGGAATCATTATTTTGCACGTAATAAGGAGGCATTTCCTTGTGTGCGGCCGTGGACCCAGCTGTCAGCCTCTCCACGCACAGTCTACTTCCGATGGTGTCGTTCGTTGATCACGTTGACCATGCCGCGCCGAGCGCATCCAAGGTGGTGGACGACGGCGAGGCCCCGGACAGCAACGAGCCGGAGATGGGAAGACGCGGGAGTAGAGTCGCAGATGGAGAGGTGTACGAGGGTTAACTGGTTCTAGTGCGCTGTGGTTCGGCAGACGGTGGAGAAGAACAGGAGGTGTGGAGGGGTGGAGGGATGGCCTGGCCAACGGTGGAGTAGCGCTTCATAGCGAAGCGTGCTAAGCAGAGCTGCTAGCAGCAGGAGGCGGGAGGTGGTCCCGGCAACGCTGGAGGAAGAAGATGAGAGATTGAAGATGGATGCCGGTCGTTGGATGTAAATCCAATGACTAACATGTCAGAATCATTTGTTGACTAAATTGACAATCACTTGCGTTGGCTTCGACCTATTGGCCCACATTTCAGCCTCCAAAAATGTGGCATGTATTCAACCCATTTTTTCAGAATTTACTGTCTTTTTTTTGCACGGTAGAATTTACAGTCAATTTGATCTTTTTTTTGAATTACAGCCATTAGCTGGGCTGGGTGAACAAATAATGTAGCGTCCATGTGGCCCATTTATTTCATTTCCTAAAAAATTACAGGCCATTTGCACTTTCTCGAAATACACGATTTTGCTGGGCTGATTCTAATTATAATGTTGGGTTGGGCCAGCAATGTTATCAAAAAATAAAAAGGGGCTGAGCATTTTGTTATAAATATATTTAAGTAATAAGTGATATTATTACATTCGTCCTTAAATCTTACCAAGCTTTTGTACACAATCACTAGGATTTTCGTGCCAAAACAATCCAGGATTTTATTTGTTAAGAAATTATTTTATAAGTTAATAAGATGTGGGATATTGTTTTCTTACATATGTAAGTATCTGTTAAATATATGATGACAATAAAAATAATATATAATAACATATAAAATAATTCAAATATATATAATATAGTTAGAAGGGAAACATAAGTTGGACCTGGTGTTCCTATTCTTATATAGAAAAATAGAACAGACCTCTGCGTTTTCTTCAAAAAAATACATAAATTGGGCTGCCAAAAATAAAACCTCAGATGGGAGGTCCATAGGCCGGTCGATACATGACGTCCCTAAGAAAATACAAATAGGCCTATGGACCTCCCATCCGAGGTCGTGGGCTGCGCATGTTAAAAATCAAAGCCTAGATGGGGCAGCCCAAAACCACGTCCAACACTTGCCAAAACTTCGTCCCTCGTTTTCTCTGTGTTTCGCACACTCGACATTGTGTGGGCATTTTGACTGTGCATCATATGAAGATGTGCTATGCATGAATGTTGGTCAACATGATGTTAACTGGCTGGTAGTTCCATTTTCGACCATGAATAAAATTTCCAACATGATGTTAACTCTGTTTGAAAAGGCCGTGTTAGTATAAATGCTCTGCCTCTGAAAGTTGCAGTTTCTTATCTGAAACTGAACTTGCAGTTTCTTCTCTGAGAATCACATTGTCTGCACTTTTATACTCCTATGAAACTACATTTTTTAAGTGCTAAAAATAGATCTCTATAATTCATAAAATACTTCATATGCTCAATACTGCAAATCTGAAATTCAGAAGACATTCATATCTGAAAGTACTCTCAAAATACACAACACAAAACACAATTCACAACCTGCAAATACTTACAAACCTAAGCTCCTCCTGACAATTCACAACCTGCCCGACTATTGGGCTGGGGGGCAGCCCCCTCCCATTCCTCGGTGGCAGACAGCCGCCCCGTGAGACGATGTGAACGGCGAGGGAGACGATGGCGGGGAAGTGTCGTCGGGCCAACTGCTTTTCTCCTCTTGCAGTTGGGTTCGGTCGACAAAGACTCCACCCGCTCGCTCTGGCAGGACACTCTCACAAACGGCACCCTGTAGATGCTCGATCCTTCAATCTCTGGTGGATGCTCCATCTGGAATCGATACTCCCACCACCACTTCCTCACGATCGGATTCGGTGACGCTGTTTGCTCCATGGCCCAGAGGAGTAGCTCTATGTACTCCGGCGCGACTCCCTCCGGGAGTATCGCCGCCTTTTCGCTTTGTTGCAGATATTTGGCCATGGATGTCGCCGTCACCGCTAGTTGGTCCTTGTTGTCAAACCAAGACTGTATCTCCCACATCCTAGCTAGCTTCACAGGGTCGCCATCTGCGATCCTCACGTATCGGTTGTACTCCTCCATTGATCTACTTCTCCATAGCACCTTCACTTGCCGGCGGTGGTTTTTGAATGGAAGAGGAGAGGAGCAGCGCTGGTTTTGGATTAGAACGGGAGAGGAGCGACGCTGGTTTTGGACAGGAACAGGAGAGGAGGGGCGGTGGTTTTGAAATGGAAGAGGAGAGGAGCGGCGCTGCATTTAGATTGGAACAGGAGAGGAGCGGCGGTGGTTTAAGAGGAGAAGAGCGGAAGAGCGGCGCTGGTCTTGGAAGTATTTTTTTGTTGTTTTGCGTATTTTGGGTCAAAGTTTGACCACGTACTGTATTTGACAAGCAAAATGTGAATGCATGTCACCAAAAATTGTATCGTTTGGTTCGTATCTGAATGTACTTTAAAATTATATTATTTTTGCAACGTATAACATATATTTTATGTGCGAAAATCATGGTCAATTATGACCCAGAATAAAAGGGAGACTAGTTAATGTGGGGTCGCTTTCTTAATTGAAGGGTAAATTGATTTTGATTTTGATCCAGTCACAGCGCGTTGGCCCTCTCGTCCAATCCTAAATCGCTGCCGCACGCTCCTCTCCCTCTTCTCCATTGCAAAACCACCTCCTCTCCTCTCCATCATCTCCATTCCAAAACCACCGTCTCGCCTCTCCCTCTTCTGATCTTCTCCATTGCAAAACCACCTCCCCATGCACGTGGCCCGGAGGCGCAGTTGTCGTCAATTTGATCTGAACCACCGGATTATAACATATAACACAAAAAAATGCCACATGACAAGAACTCATAACCTCACTGCCCAAACGAGACAACATGAATCCCGACGGACAAACTAGACGAGGAACAAAGCTCAAATTAAAGATAAACTCATAGAAAGGGGGTCCGTCGATAGATGTCCTAATTAACATAGCCGGATTGACCTAGATGGCAGCCGAGTAGTCACTATTCGTGCATGTGCCCCCAATGACAAGCCCAACTCAGTTGTCGCTGTTTAACCCTCGCAGTGATCCGAAGCACATGACACCTAATTTTGCGAGATGACAAGAAACCTTTTTTATATTTCTCACCACAACTACAGCCATGTACAACACAGTCTGCATGATATGTAGACGATAGCCAATCCAGGCGTGTCTGCTGGAGTCTGATCACATGCATGGATGAACTGATCTTCCGTGTCTTGCAGGGATCGTCCAGGCACCAACGTAGTACACCAATTCTCTAGTACTATCGCTCGTCTCCCTCTTCTATTAAGTCACCCGACTTGCGGGGCCGGGGAGTGTGCCTATGGTCGGTTCTCAATTGCCATCCCACATGTGTGTGCAAACGCAATATGACGCGTGTTCCATTCGGAGAGCAGCGTGCCAGACCGACCGATCGTCTGGGGTGCGACGTGAACGCGACGGGCGTGCTGTATACTCCGTACATGTGTACCGCCGTTTTCTAGACACTTTGCTCCATGGCGCGGGCGCAATCCATGGATACAAAATTAGTATACTGTATACTATTTAAAAGTCGAGGGTGGGGCTTTTCCTGCACGGTAGGCGGCGGGGCAGTTCCGCCTAGTCGGTTCGACAGAGATGCGAGAAGACGAGGGAGTAGGCTGCTGCAAACGTAGGGCTGTGTGATTTGATAGCGAGTTACTGCTGGACAGGTGGGGCCTCATGATTTGACTTGCCATTATCATTTTAACTGTGGCGCTATGACCGGCGTGAGTCTCCCAATTCCTGACCACCTCCATTACGAAGAAAGAGATAGAGAGGAGTAAAAAAATACACTTATAGCCAACCTTGTTGTAGTATGAGTGACTAAGTGATGACTATGTATGACATGCCAACATCAGATAGCCTAACGCACCGTGTTAAATCTCCAAGGGCGCGACCGCGCAAGCGATGCGATGGTCGTGGTAGGCGCGACCATGATATGGGCTGCTGGCAGCCCTTGGATCTGAGATCAAACGGTCGCATGCTATGTTGCTGAAAATTTGCAGAATAACCCTCCAGGATAGGATATTCACCCATAGGTCTAGAATCACACCATGCAACCATTCGATCTCAGATCCAAGGGCTCTCCGAAGCCCGTATCATGGGAGAATGGAAAGCCACTACCCTGCCGTTCACACGCTGTCAGTTTTCTCCTACTCGTCCCCGCACGTCCTTCAATACTACAGCGGCTCGCTCCTAGTCGTCCCATCCATTCACATATCCATTCACATTACGGCAGTTCCACTAATCCTAACCCTCCTCCCAAATCCATGGCGTCCCAAATCTCCACGATCGGCGGCAAGTACAAGGTTAGAACCATCACCGACGATGAGTTCGATGTCATCTACACCCGTTCTTCCGCGACGGTGAAAGGATGCCTTTCTCGCTTCAGACGTATGTTCGAAAACCCAGATGATGAGTGGGTCGCTGGGCTATATGTTGAGTACACCACAGTCCTGGGACTAGAGAAGGATCTAAAGGACGAAGAGAGGAAGAAGCCCGCCGATCCAGGTTTGCGTACATAACGTTTTCTTGGTCTACCACATATGCCATGACGATGTTGAGTGCCAGGATTTTAAGAACTTCCTCAAGGACAAAACAGTGAAATTTGTTACTGTAGACTTTAAGAATGACAGGGATGTCCAGCGTCAGATAGGTCTCGTTGTAGGCAACCCCTTCGACCTCCAGAAGAATCGGCTGGTGTCCTCTCGTCAGCCTTCAATGCTGACCCTGGCAGGAACCATGGTTCATCCTTCGTACGGTAAACTGGAGAAACCTCCATACACGTTTCATCGTCATGCATGGCAGTGGAATGTACTAGATATAGACCACATCCACTACGCTGCAATGGATGGCTACCTTTGCTTCAATATCTACAAGGGTTGGATGAAGAGCAACAGCCAAGTGTGCGGTTCAAGCAAAGAAGTATCGGCCAAGAGGAAGAGGGACAAGGACGAAGACGAGGACATGGATGAGGACTCCGAGTAAGGTGGCAGTGTCGTTGCTCATGGTGGTTCTAATGAAGTGTCTACCGGAATAGTTACAAAGTTTAATTTCAGATGTGCTTTATTTAATTTGAGGGGTGTGTTGTGCTGAGCCCCCAGCAGAACTATGTTATGTTTCTTCTCGTTACTTTAACTCTTCAGTACGTACATACTAGTATTTCTTACATTTCATCTTTTAGTTGGTATAGTACTACCACTCGTTTCTTCACATTATATACGCACAATATATATGGCCAACATCATATAGCCAGCAGTTTAGTTGTCAAAGAATTTTAGGGTGCTTAGTTTTGTCAAAGAATTCCAGGATGCTTAGAGGGTGCTTGGATCCAAGGGACTTATTTTAGTCTGACTAAAAATAGTCTCTTTAAGAGGCTAAAGTACCAAGCACTCCTGACTAAAGAGGGGCTAAAACTAGTCTTGAGACTAAAAATTTTTAGTCAGCGGTACCCCTACTAAAATGTGGATTAGTCCTCTCTCTACTCATTTAACTCCTCTCCTTTAACACAGGCGAGTTCTGGATTGGAGGGTTTGGAGGATAATAAATGCTCATTAACTTGATTTTAGCCTTTTTAGTATTTGGATCCAAGCATGGGTGAGGCTAGCATGTTTTCGTCCCACTACTTTTAGTCATGGGACTAAAACGTATCCAAGCACCCTCTTAGTTTTATTTGAGGGGTGGGTTGTGCTGGACACCATTATTGTGACTAGCCTTTTTAATAGTACTATATGCATAATTTGGCGACGAGCACTCTCTATATGTACCACCTTTTCTTTAATTTCAAGTTTTGCTCCATGGCGCAATCCATCGATACTACTGTTGTACAAAAGTATACATTTTTTAAAAGGCTAGAGGGTGGGGCAGTCTAGCTTGGTTGGTTTCACGAGAGGCGAGGGCCGTTGTGATTTGACGGCTCATTACTGCTGGAAGGCGGGGCCTTGTGATTTGACTACTCGTATAAATGCGCCGATGACCTGATCGAGGAGGAGCAAAGAACCGTGCGGTATACTCAAGTTTTCCACTAGAGTAGTACTGCGACGGAGGAGCACGAAACACGGCAGCCCAGTGCCATATGGCGATGAAAATGATCTAATTTTCTAGTAATCTCATTGTTAGCATTGTTCTATTCATTCCCTAAAAAAACCATTGTTCTATTCATGCCTTGCAGAGAACGTGACACGTGTGGCGAACACCGGAAGCAAAAGATGAAACACATGAGCAAAAGAAGAAGGAAGATTATCACCCCAAATGATCTAATTCGCCATGGAGTCATAACTGCTTCTTCATCACCTCCCCGACCTCCATATCCTTGCGCGTCTCCTCCGCCATCTTCTTCATTCTGTCCATGACGCGGGATTTCTCGATGCGAGCCTTCATCAACTCCTCCTTGACAGTAGCCGGGTGCTCAATGCGGAGCTTCACCAACTGCTCCTTCTGTTCCATGAAGAGGGCTTGCAGCATCTTCATCGAGGAACTACTATTCTCATGCAACTTCTCCCAGCTGGCATTCTTCTCCTTCAACAGGTTGATCTCGTGGCAAAGCTTCGCCTTGTCCTCCTGAAGTCACAGAATTTCGCCAGTCGCCTTCTTCTCCGAGGCAATGCTCTTCTTCAGCAGCATCACCAAGCCGATGGTCAACTCCCCCTGCTGATTGAGCTCAGCGGGCATGTCGTCGAGGCTCTCCTTCAGCAACTCCATCAAGCCTTGGATGAACTCCTTCTACTTATTGAGGTGCTTATTGAGCTGATCGGGCATGCCGTCGAGGGATAATGACTCCAGCTCCGCCGGCTCGGCATGTTCGCCTCCGCGGCTAGGGCGCTCCTGGGAGCCATCGCCTGCCCATGAGATATCCTTCGAGGTCTCTGTGTGGGGGCGAGCCCTCTCTTTTTTTCGCAGCCTTGGTTTCCACTCCCTTGTAACGAGTAGTTCTCGACCTAGAGCTCTGCTCACCGGCCATGGCAACGATGGACGAAGAAGAAGCACTTATGAGGAGGAAAGGTAGAGTAATTTTCGGTTAGGTAGTTCCCCTTTTTATAACCTAAGTACTAGCACTAGTACTAATACCTGCATAGTGGGAAGACGTTCAGGTTTGGTACGTACTAGTAGGTGTGATCAGGCTTTCGAATGTGATGGGAACAAGGTAAAGATTAATTGATGGTTTTGGTTTCGAGGCCCGAAACGGCTCCCGATGAGTTTAGCGGAACATAAATTTGAAGTACTACACTGCTCAAATGCGTAAATATTATGCTAATGTCAAAAATTGGCACAAAATGCGAAGGAGACCAATGGAAGTACTACTAGCAACCCACGATATAACTACTCGCATGCGCGCAGTGGAGTAATGATGTCTTTCTTCCGCCCTCACGTCCACTCAATTTGCATGTGCTGTATTAATTGACCATCAATGAAGTGAATGACTTTACACGCGTCAAATTATCACATGGGGTGGATCTTGGTACAAAATTGCGTCCGCCCGTGTACCAGCGTGTGCTTGCGAGGGAATGAGTGCGTGTGTGGCAGGCGTGCACATCTTCGCGTCGTGCATGTACCGCCAGTATGGCTCAGGGAGGACGAGTACATTCTTCTGGAACCAGCAACACGTTAGTGTGATCAATCCACGCAAGGAAGTCGTGACAAGCCTCCACATGTGCCACGTGGCTTCATGAACTGTAAGAGACACACTGTATAGCGTGCTATTGGTATTCTAATTTACGTGTTCTGCACATACTCGAAGTACTAGTAAGGTACACGTGCATTGCACGCATCAGATTTTGCAACCAAATTATGAATAAATACCACACTATAGCATGTAAGCTCTGAGTCATATATGCCTGATGTAGCCCTTCATTTAATTCTTATAGTTCACCTCATTCAAAATCAATTAGTTTTTATAAAAAAACTAAGAACGCGGGAATAGGAAAAACATGGGATTATAGTGGAATGTCGTCTTGAATCCTACAGGATTATACGAGTGTTTGATTGTGCATAGAAAAAACACAGAATTCTTTCAAAGAGGTTTGAGTGGATGGGATGTTTCCTATGAAATCTAGTGCAAATGAATTATATGGAAAAATTCCTATGGTTTACAATCCTACGAATCAAACAACCAAGATAGGAAAAATTCCTAATGATTAGAATCCTTTGAATCAAAGAAGCCCTTAATCTATTTTATGATTCATGGAATTGTGCATTGTAAAGCATAAAGTAAAAACAAATAATGGCAATTCAACTAGAAAAAAGTTTGGGCAGTTATGATACGGAAGATTCTAGAACAAAAGAGAACCACTGTTGTTTTGAGGTTTGTGCATTATTCTTAAGTTCAACCATGGAGTCTACTAGATTGTACATGTGGCAAAATCCGGTGGGGGCTAGAAGATGGTGCGAGGGGCCGAGTGGAGGGAGACTATGAAGGAATGCACAAGTGCGAGATTGATATTTAGAGAGAGGGGGCGAACACGTGCGCTATTGCGCGCAGTGGCGGAGCCATGAAAAATAAATGAGCTAGGGGGCCAAGCATTGCTAATCCTTTACGGGGAGGGTCAATTCATGAACTTCAACCATTTTAGAAGAAATTTTCTAATGATCACATTCATATTAGCCTCGATATATAGTGATGTTAGGGGGGAGGGGGCAGGGCCCTTACTGCCCCTGTCTTCGCCATTGTGCACGTGTTTGAGAGATGAAGCGGAAGGCATGGATGATGAGAGGGGGACGTTGGATATATAATAAATGTGGGTGTATTAGCTATATATGTTAATCCTATATAGAGAGGTATAGATTGATCGATGTGGACGTGGGAAAGAGGGTGAGACCTCACTGGATATATCGATTGATCAGTTTGTGTGGAAAACTATGAAAGACCTAGCTATATACACACATACATAGAGGAACATCGATCATTGCGCATGCACGTGTCAGAGATAAAGAATGCCCGATATGATGGAGAGGGGGATGTGTGCGGGTGTGTGCCTTCATGGGAGACCGACCTGAAGAAAAAGATTGCATGCGTGCGATGGATAATGCCGAGTGGTAGTGTGTGTGCAAGCATGCACGAGAGAAAGTTAGTGGTACAATTATAAAGAGAAGACTACTGTGTGCGTGTAAAAGAATATGTGAGGTCATAATCAATGTAAAGTTGAATTCAAATATTTGAATAAGAGATCCTGATGTTTGAAACCCATGCATGCATGAATATAACGGAGATCGGCGCGGTGTGGTTTGGAAAAGAGCATGTTGTAATGTATACACATTGAAGAAGGTCAGACAGATTTGAATTTGAGATACCGATGGCAGACATCATTTGGCCATGTTGCATCCATGCATGGACACACAATTCTAATTGGAGATGATGGGCGGCTTTCGCATTACATATCTATATCAATACCCCTATATATATTATATTATATTTTTTTTTATTCTGTGCGGGTAACTTTAACTTTGAAAGATGGTCATTGGATGAGGCGAATCCGATGGTCCAAAGATGGAAAATTTGAGCACTAATGGCCGTTGGATATCATCTAGATTCCACCAGATTTCGCCACATGTATAATCTAGAAGACTCCATGGTTAAACTTAAGCATAATGCACAAACATCAAAACACAAGCACTTCTTATTTGTTCTAGAATCTTCCGTATCAGAATTGCCCAAATGTTTTTCTACATGATTTGCCATTATTTGTTTTTACTTTATGTCTTACGATGCACAATTCCATGAATCTTAAAATAGATTAGCTTTCTAATAAAAACTAGATGATTTTGAATGAAATGAACTATAAGAATTAAACGAACATCTACATCATGCATATATGACTCAAAGCTTGTGAGGGAGTCCTGGATTAGGGGGTCTCTGGACAGCCGGACTATATCCTTTGGCCGGACTGTTGGACTATGAAGATACAAGAATGAAGACTTCGTCTCGTGTCCGGATGGGACTCTCTTTGGCGTGGAAGGCAAGCTAGGCAATACGGATATGTATATCTCCTCCTTTGTAACCGACCTTGTGTAACCCTAGCCCCCTCCGGTGTCTATGTAAACCGGAGGGTTTTAGTCCGTAGGACAACATACAATCATACCATAGGCTAGCTTCTAGGGTTTAGCCTCTCCGATCTCGTGGTAGATCAACTTTTGTACTACTCATATTATCAAGAATAATCAAGCAGGACGTAGGGTTTTACCTCCATCAAGAGGGCCTGAACCTGGGTAAACATCGTGTCCCCTGCCTCCTATTACCATCCGCCTTAGACGCACAGTTTGGGACCCCCTACCTGAGATCCGCCGGTTTTGACACCGACATTGGTGCTTTCATTGAGGGTTCCACTGTGTCGTCGCCGTAAGGAAGGATGCCTCGTCTCGTTGTTAAAAAAAACATTACCGCCGGGCGAGCCCTGGCTGTCGGCCAAACTCTCCGGCTTGGCAGTTTCATCATGACCGCCCGTTCGGCCGCTGCACCGACGATGACTTCTCGGGTCATCAAAAACAGCCTCCACGTCGGCTCGGAATTTTCTGAGCAGATGGATCCAATGGAGCTATCTTCCCTGAACGAGCTCTTGGATCGTATCGCCGCCTTGGGTGTCGCTATAGACTATGATCTGATTGGGCTTAAACCCGATCAAAGGGAGATTGAGTCTCCACCGGTCACCCATCATATTGCGGTGGTGGAGGAACAATGCGGCGATTCTTCCTCTATCTTGAGGACTAACTATGTCCGGATTCCTGAACTCTCCGAGCCGGATACCCATTTACGGGAGGACATCACCCAAGCCCTGAACCTAGAGTCAGGCAGCGGGCCAGACTTATCGGGCAACACTCCGGAATCCGAACTTCCAAGATTGGAAACTCCTCGGCCCATGGGTCTCAGATCGGGTTGGGGTTTGGACTCAAATCCACCCACCCACCCTGACATAAACGATGTTTCCCACATCAGGCAAGAGCCCCATGAAACAGTACGTCATTATTGGGCCAGATTCCTCCTTGTGATGAACAAGGTTAAGGACTATCGCGAGGAAGATGCAGTCTCATTTTTCTGCAATAATTGCACGGACAAGGGAATCCTTAATGCCTTAAGTCACCGTGACATATCACGCTTCGCTGACTTGGCGTCCATAGTACGAAAGTACTGTGCAATGGAAAGCGCCTGGAAAACCGAAACGAAATTTTGGGATAATCCGGCTCAGAATATACACCAAGTCCGAAGTAAAAGGGTCCACTATCATAATACACCAGAGTTAGTTACAAAGAAACAAAAAAACCCTACAGGGCATGGAACCGTATTGGATGGATGGCTTAACGGACCCTGCAAAATTCATAGTACAGAGGATACCTAACCAACACACAACCTTAGAGCATGTTGGATACTCCGGCAGGTGGCCAAAAGTGGTGAGGATCTTCTCATCCCAAATGCCACAGAGCACCATCCCGTGGATAACAATACGGTATTAACAGTCTTTGAAACCTTCGCATCAAATAATAGGCGCAAGCGAACACTCAGCAGCCTCGTCGAAATCTGCCACGTGGCAGCAATGAATCCATGGAGTGGACACGTCTATTACCTTCAATGCCAGTGACGAACCTAAATTCGGAACAGCCCGAGCACCAGCTGCACTGGTCCTCAGTCCAATTGTGGACGGCTTTTGACTCACCAAAGTACTCATGGACGGCGGCAGTGGATTAAACCTCATCTATGAGGAAACTCTTCAGAAAATGGAAATAGACTCGAACCGCATTGAGCAAAGCAGCACAACTTTCAGAGGAATCATCCCCAGTCGGAAGCACACTTTGCTGGGAAAATCACACTAGATGTGGTATTCGGCACGCTGGAGAACTATAGGTCCAAAGAAATTACATTCCAAGTGGCCCCGTTCAGTAGTGGATACCACGCCCTTTTAGGACGGGAGGCATTCACGATCTTCCAAGCCATACCCCATTATGGGTACATGAAGCTCAAAATGCCCGGGCCCAATGGAATCATCACTCTCGCTAGTGTTCCGGACACAGCACTCTACGCCGAAAACAAAACAGCCGCATTGGCCCTCAAGGCATTATCCGAAGCCCTTTTGGCCGAGGAATTAACTGCGCTACGCTCCACAGTGGACAGGGACGACATGATACTTGACAAGAGATCCAAGTCCACCTCTTTTGAACCAGCGGATGAAATAGTCAAATTCCAAGTCCACCCAACGGACCCTACAAAAACAGCCTCCATCGGGGCACAGTTTAACCCCGCTGTGGACGCCGCACTACGAGAGTTCCTGCGCGAGAATTGGGACATATTCGCCTGGCACCCCTCAGACATGCCAGGAATCCCACGCAGGCTGGCCGGGCACAGCCTCAATATTCTAAAGGGATTCAAGCCGGTCAAGCAGACTCTTCGGCATTTCTCTGAACCTAAGAGACAAGCTATGGGAGAGGAACTAGCCAAGTTATTGGAGGCCGGATTCATTAGATAAATAAAACACCCGGACTGGCTAGCAAACCTGGTGATGGTACCAAAGAAGGACAAATCCTGGCGCCTATGTGTCGATTTCAAGGACCTCAATAAGGCTTGCCCAAAGGATCCCTTCCCCCTCCCCCGCATTGATCAAATTATTGATGCTACCGCAGGACACGAGTCATTCTGTTTCCTCGACGCATACTCCGGCTACCACCAAATCAAGATGGCGGAGACCGACCAAGCCGCAATGGCATTTATCACACCATACGGCCCCTTCTGTTTCAACACAATGCCTTTTGGGTTCAAAAACGCCGGCGCAACATATTAGCGAATGATTCAGACATGTCTGGAGCAACATATCGGCAAAACAGTAGAGGCATACGTAGATGATGTGGTCGTCAAAACCAAACACGTTGAATCTCTAATAGACGACTTGAGGATCACATTCGACAACCTTTGAACATACGACATCAAGCTCAATCTAGAAAAATGCATTTTCGGCGTACCAGCCAGAAAGCTCCTGGGCTTTATTGTCTCCAGTAGAGGAATTGAAGCTAATCCGGCCAAAATCTGAGCTCTGTCACAGTTGGCTATCCCAACGGGCCTCAAACAAATCTAGAAATTAACTGGATGTGTGGCGGCTCTAAGCCTCTTTATCTCTCGCTTAGGAGAAAAGACATTACCCCTTTATCGCCTACTTCGGCGCACCGAACACTTCGAGTGGACGGACGCTGCCATAGCCAGATTGGAAGAAATAAAAGCCATACTGGCAACCAACCCAATCCTGGTTGTGCCAAACATCGGCGAACCAATGCTGTTGTACATTGCGGCAACTCATCGGGTTGTAAGCGCAGTGCTCAAGAAGCGGACGGACATAAATTCCCTTTTCAAAAGCCGGTATATTATGTATCCACTATCCTCACTCCATGCAAATCACGGTACCCACATTATCAAAAGATAGCCTATGCGGTATTCATGGCATCCTGGAAGCTGCGATAGTACTTTCAAGAGTGTTCGATTAGAGTAGCCTCGGAAGTGCCACTTAATGATATTATAAACAACCGCGACGCCCCGGGCCGGATTGCCAAATGGGCCATCGAGCTCCTCCCGTTCGACATAACATACAAACCCCGGCGAGCCATTAAATCGCAAGTATTGGCCGACTTTGTCGCCGAATGGACGGAAGCCGAACTCCATAAAAAGTACGGCGCATACTCCAATTGGATCATGCACTTCGACGGCTCCAAAATGCTGGCTGGTCTGGGGGCTGGCGTCGTCCTGAGTCCCCAACCAGAGATACAGTTCAATACGTACTACAGATACTGTATACAGACTCCAACAACGCAGCCAAATATGAAGCCCTGTTACATGGTCTTCGGATGGCAGTTTCCATGGGCATTCAACGCCTGGAGGTGCGTGGGGATTCGAACCTCGCAATATCCCAAATAAATGAAGACTTTGATGCCAAGGATTCGAAGATGGCGGCCTATCGAAACGCCGTCCTAAAGATGTCATCTCGGTTCGAGGGGCTCGAATTTCACCATGTGGCTCGGGAAAACAATCAAGTGGCGGATATCCTCGCCCGCATCGGTGCAAAACGCGATGCGGTCCCCCCCAACATATTTTTGGAGAGCTTGTTTAAGCCATCTGTGGTATGGGAAGGGGACACCGATAACAATAGTCCGGACCCGGCCAAAATGCCCGATACCGAACACTCAGACATAATCGGATGCTCTGCCACCGAAATAACACCTTCAGCCCACGTAATAATGGCCGTCATCGCCCCATGGACAGAACCATTCCTGGCCTACCTAACTAGGCAGGAACTTCCCGAGGACCAAAATGAGGCACGCTGCATAGTGCGGCGATCCAAAGCCTACAGGGTCCATGAGGGAGAGTTGTATAAAAAAAAGCACTACCAGAGTCCTTCAAAGGTGCATCTCCGAAGAGGAAGGCGGAAGCTCTTGGCAGAAATTCACTCCAGACTCGGCGGCCACCATGCCACAGCCCGGGCCCTTGTAAGCAAGGCCTTCCGTACATGTTTTTATTGGCTGACGGCCCTGGCAGACGAACATGATTTGGTCCATCGCTGCGTCGGTTGCCAGCTTTTTGCAAACCTAAGCCACATGCCACCCACCGCCCTCCAAACAATCCCATTACCTGGCCCTTCGCGGTCTGGGGGCTTGACATGGTTGGACCCCTTAAATGGGGAACCCATAGGAAAAAATACTTATTGGTCATGGTGGATAAATTCACCAAATGGATAGAAGCCAAACCTGTTAAAACAGCCGAATCCGGACCGGTGATAGACTTCATATCCGGGGTTGTACACCGTTATGGCGTCCCCCACAACATCATCACTGACAACGGCATGAACTTCATGGCCGACAAGGTAAAACTTTGGTGCAGCAACATGGGCATCAAGCTCGATTATGCTTACGTCTATCACCCACAAACCAACGGCCAAGTTGAGCGAGCAAATGGTCTTATCATGAGCGGCATCAAACCCAGATTAGTGCGGTCCTTAAAGGAGTCTCACACACACTGGGTAGAGGAGCTCGAGTCCCTACTCTGGGGGCTGCGGACCACGCCGAATTGTACTACCGGGTATACGGCCTTCTTTATGGTGTACGACATAAAGGCAGTTCTGCCCTGCGACATAATTCATGACTCACCTCGAGTGCACATGTACGAAGAAAGAGAAGCCGAGCTAGATTGGCAAGACAGTCTGGACACCCTGGAGGAGGAGCGCGACGTGGAAAAAGCCCGTTCCGCATTCTATCAGCAACAGGCTCGCAGATACCAAAGCAGAGAAGTACGGGCCAAAACTTATAACGTTGGCGATTTAGTTCTACGCCTGCCGGAGAAGAAAAATACCAAGCTCGAGCCCAAATGGGAAGGTCCCTTCATTATTGACCAAGTTCTGACCGGTGGAGCGTACCGTCTGCGGGATGCATCGAATAATCGACTTGAGCCAAACCCATGGAACGCAGCTAGGCTTCGAAGATTCTACGCCTAGCGTTGGACTCTATGTTCGTCTCCTTCCTCTGTCCATTTTTTGCACATACATTATCTATTTTTTTATCTTTCTTTCTTTTATTCTTTCTCGAGGCCTTCAAGGGCCAACTTGTGCCTCGCTTGCACACTATAGACGCGCTAACCGCGCTCATTATACCTGGGGGCTTCTTACACAGAAGCTTAATTATTTATCTGGGCTTCATGCCCTGCACATGTGTTATTCTTCCACATGTACCTTTTCTTCGCCATTATATGCATCGATATGACTTAAGTTTTGGCCAAGCTGGGTTGCCTGGCTCATGTATTTATGCCCTACGTTCCCGTTAATTTGGCTAGGGCATAAGGGGAGCACCTCTGTGATTGTTACTGCCGGGTCAGCCAGATGTGTACCTCAGACTGGGTGAAGCCGAAAGCTAGCGTTCTTAAGGGAATATTCGGTCGGTGAACAAAAGATGATTTTTATTCATTTTCCACATACGCCCCCAGATGTTTTTTCCTGCGTCTCCTCTCGCAGTCCGGACATGCACTTTAGGGCATGCGTACCTAGGGAAAGGAACCCCTAATGTAACTGTTCTCCCTGGAAGATGTTTCTGACTACCCATGTAATATAACATAACTAGTTGGGTACTTGTCTGTTCAAGCACTAATGACCCCTACGCCTGGTTTCCACGCATACCCCGGTTCTTATATAACTGAGCGGGTATTCAGACACACTCTGGACTATCGGGTCCCGAGGTTGAAGCGAAAAGGTCCGCCATGACAAATGATTTACAATCCGGCTAGAAGGCATTATACATGTCACTTTAATTACATAGTCATGTAGACTGACTAAATTCCTATTCTATACCATCCAACAGGCTGTCTAGCCTACAATCCTGTTGGGAATACTTTGCGGCTAATTCTACTTTCCCATACACTAAGCTAACGGGGATCACTTTCCCATTGGGCCCCATAGATCCGACCTCGGCCATGTGGTTTGGGTCAGCCTTGGTATACCGCGTCTTCACCATAGCCTAGGCTTCCCTGGCACCTTGACAGCAGGCCGATATCTTCCATAATCGGAAGCGCCGCCGTGCTCCCTTGAGCTTCTCCGCAAGCTCTCCAATGCCTTCTGGCAGGGAGATGGATGGCCACAAGGCCTGGGCAATACCTTGCATCACCTGCCGAACTTGTTCGTGCAGTTGTGAAAGCTCGGGTAGATGATCACCCGCAGACCCGAGCATCTCCTTTGCGGGACGACCCGTCAGCATACCTGCAGACATAACTCTGTTAGCCGGCTTCTCCGCCGCCCCCTTTTAAGGGTTTGTTCAAGCACTTACTGAAAATGCCGCGTCGAAGCTGCTTATTCTCCTTCTCGGAGTCCGCAAGCTGGGCTCGAACATATTTTAGTTCCACGCTCAGCTTGGTATTGGCGTCTTGGAGATTGTTTTTCTCCTGCCTGACTTTAGTCAGCATGCGTTCGCCAGCCCTTAGCTGTTGTACGACATGCTGGTCCTCCGGATTCTCTCTGGATTCATCTGCAACATCTATTGTTAGATCTGCAGCCACGCCGCACGCCATATGGTACCCATCATTCTTTGAAACAAATGTTACCAGCTGGGGACTTTTTAGGTTCCTTTAATGCGACAACGGCGGCCCGAAGTTGGGTCTTGCATTCCTCCAGCTCCTGTGATAGTCGAGTATTCTTCTCTGTAAGAACCTGCACAATAGATGATCCTTAAATCAGTTCTGCTAACTGTTTCAAGTCTCAGGGGCTACTGATACTCATAATCGTCAGATTCGCTTACCTGTACATGCCTTACATACTGGTCCGTGGCTCTGGCTAGACCATTTTGAGCAGCACGGAGGTACGCATCTCCAGAATTGAAGGCATCAAATGCCTCTGGCGAGAAGCAAGCGTCACGAAGTACGACCCGACGACGCCTATGATTCATGGCACTCTCCACTTCTGAATTTGTAGCAGATAGTCTATCCACATCCTCTGTAGGGGGAGTATCCGGTGTCCGCCCCATGTCGACATCCACCTCTATGTGCGGTACTGGAGCCCGACTGGTGGAAGCATGATTGGCAGCCTCACCAGACATATTCCGGCGAGCGTTTTTTTTGTTAAAGAAACATGAACGTCATTACATTTTGAGAAAGACGACAACCACGGAGCGGGCTTTTTGTCATACCTCTGCGCCGGCATATCCGTCCTGACTGCCTTCCTTTTTGGCCTACCCGGCCTCGGTGCCTCTTGTTGGCGAGTTGTTGCGGGTTCGGCACGGCGTCCCGAATGCCTTCCCTGTAAAACAGCATATGTATATGGCAGGTGAAGTATCTAAAAGGGGATCCTAGTTTTTGGAGTTGGGATTTTGGTTTTTCTTCCGAGCGACGCAGGGAGCAGTCCGGGATAGTCGGCCGTAATGGCCACCATGGCATCATCACAGCTCAATTGATAGAACTGTCGGTCTATCAGCTCCACAAATATGTCCAGATCTTCTTTGAGTCAGGGACCGAGGGCCCGGTCAGGGTCCTCTGGTTGTGGGGACGGGCTGTTGACCTCCCTTATGGCTTTTCGCAGTTCCTGTCGTAAAATTGCAAGGTGAGTACCTACGACAAAGAATGTGGGAAGAATGGGAGTAAGGAGATATAACTCACCCAGCTTGGAGGGTTGTACATGGAGAATCCATCCCGCGGCTTGATGCGGATGAACACCTCTTCCTCTCCCTTGAACAGCTCGGACAGGATTTTTGCTAAAGCAGTAGCATTGTCCGGAACCTTATGCCCGCAATAGGTGGCATCGTCTTCCCCGTTAAAACACCACAAGGGGTGCCCTCGATATTGAAGTGGCTGCACTCCCCGCATTATGCATATTGACATAACCTCGATTACTGTCAATCTTGATTGAGGCAGCGCTTTAATCCGGTTCATCAGGTAAAGGACTTCTCCATTGTCTTCCTCCTGGGGGCTCCGTGGGTGCCAGCTTTGGCGTTTCTTTAGAGGAGCATTGTTGAACTCAGGAAGACCCCGCCGAACAGGGTCTGGAAGGGGGACGTCCTCCATATAAAACCATTCCGAAGGCCAGTCCTCGGACGTCTTCTTCGGAGTACCGGACAGGTATCCGGTTTCGGCGATGCGCCATATTTCGGCTCCGCCCACTTGATAAAGTGACCCCTCCTGTGTGCGGGGGACGAGGCAAAATAACCTTTTCCACAGCTCGAAATGAGCCTCGCAGCCCAGGAATAACTCGCAGAGGGCAACATAGCCGGCGATGTGTAATATGGAAGCAGGGGTGAAATTATGCAGTTGGAGGCCGTAAAACTCTAGGAGCCCGCGGAGTAACAGATGAATTGGAAATCCGAGTCCCCTTAATAAGTAAGTAACAAGTCATACCCACTCCCCCGTAGAGGGACTGGGGAAGCTCTCCGCTTGCTCCCCGCCATTGTAGGTGGCGAGCCCAGCTCGGACGGGAACCATATACGCTGGAGGGAGAAATCCCTTAGTCTGTAGTTCGACTAATCAACTGTGTGGGACAGAGCACCTCTCCCAATCACCGGGCTTAGGGCCACGGGGGCAGGAGGAGGAGCTGCGGTTGTCGGCCATGCTGGAGTGGATTTTTCCGAAGCGCGCTCCGATGGATTCTCGCTGGGGGAGGATGATATGGATTGGATCTAAGAATCCCCATCCCTTTAATAGACAATTTATTTCTCTAGCTAGGGGGGCGAATGTAAAAACGCCCTGGCTCCTCGTATTCATTCGATGCGTGGAAGATAGACCTTATTGGGCGCAGAAGCCAAGAGGTCCAACATTTATGGGGCCGGACACTGCTTAACAAACATTCAAAATTTGGAGAAGAACCCGCCTTGCAATACCGAAGACACTACTGCGTGTCGGACTTGACGTCATTGAAGCCTAGTTCGGGGGCTACTAAGGGAGTCCTAAATTAGGGGGTCTCCGGACAGCCGGAATGTTGGACTATGAAGATACAAGATTGAAGACTTCGTCCCGTGTCCAAATGGGACTCTCCTTGGCGTGGAAGGCAAGCTAGGCAATACGGATATGTATATCTCCTCCTTTGTAACTGACCTTGGGTAACCCTAGCCCCCTCCGATGTCTATAAACCGGAGGGTTTTAGTCCGTAGGACAACATACAATCATACCATAGGCTAGCTTCTAGGGTTTAGCCTCTCCGATCTCGTGGTAGATCAACTCTTGTACTACTCATATTATCAAGAATAATCAATCAGGACGTAGGGTTTTACCTCCATCAAGAGGGCCCGAACCTGGGTAAACATCTGTCCCCTGCCTCCTGTTACCATCCGCCTTAGACGCACAGTTCGGGACCCCCTACCCGATATCCGCCGGTTTTGACACCGACAGCTTGCATGCTATAATGTGGTATTTATTCATAATTTGGTTGCCAAATCTCATGCGTGCAATGCACGTGTACCTAACTCTAGTCTAAATGGTGTTTGTGTGTGTGTTGTGCGTGTTGAGGTGCAAATTGTCTTTTTTTTGGGTCCACGTTAAGCTTGTTCTTCCGAAATTTCAAGCCGCGCCTTGTTATGCCGAAAATTCAAGCTAGCGTCTCTATCTATCGTGCTACAAAACTCCCACCTCTTCAACTCGCGCCTTGTTAGCTCGAAATATTTAAGATATATTTTTGTCTCGTTGTGCTCCTACAATTCCCTCCATCTCAACCTGCACCTTGCTATTCCGAAATTACAACACGCGCGAAAACTCCCACCTCCTGTGAAATCCCGACACGTGAAATGCCCGTGGTACCCCTGAACCGAAAGAACCGCCTCAAATCGGTGGGGGTACTTTCATAACTTACCCCACATTTCGGACAAGCACGTCTCTAAGCCATGGTTCCCCACTGCCATCCCATCCGGAAACCCATTCGTACACCGAGGCCACGAAAACCCACGACGAAACCCCACACCCTGCTCCGTCCGCCACCCAGCCGGAGCCTCTTCCCCGGCGACGTCGTCCACAGCAACACCTCGACGTCCCTCATCCACTGTACCGGATGAGGATCCGTCGTCAATCTCATCGTCCTGCCGGTTCAGCCACCCCACCCCGACGTTCCCCTCGTCTTTCACGCCACCTCCATTCCCACACCGCCGTCTTCACCTGCACCACCGGAAGAGCATCATCATCACCGTTTCCTCGGATGAAGCTACGGCCTAATCGGTGCCACCAAAGAGGTTGTACACTAATCTCCACATTTTCTTCTAGATTCGATCTCACGGTGCTGTCGGCGCTCGGTCCCGAGCCGACACGGCGCGGCTCCATCCATGGCGGCATCGCCGGCCACTTCCTCCACGGCGTCGCTCCCTCGGCAGCAACGTCCACATCAGTAGGAGCTGCTACTGCTTTAGCTCTCGCTGGCGCTGCTGCTCTGCTCTTGCGCTCGGTCCCTTGCCTGGTCTGCTCTTGCTCTTGCTCTTGCTCGCGCTGCTGCTCTCGCTCTTGCTCTTGCTTGCCATGCTGCTCTGATTTAGGTACACTTCAGTCGACTGAATCGAATTTTGGGTCAGTCGATTTTCAGGGGGTGGGGGGGGGCTCGCCGGGGTGAAGGAAGAACCAGCCACAGCGGGGAGGGGGGCTCGCCGGAGAGGGACCCCACTATCTATCTTAGGGTTCAGAATGGGGGCGGTGGTCGCCGGCGGTGGCGTGGGGATCGCCGGATAAAAAGCTCGGCACGGGTGGGGGGGGGCTAGAGGGATGGCCGGGGCGGCGGCGGACCGGCGGTGGGGACTGTTTTCGGGGCGGGCGGGGCGGCGCACCGCCGGCCGCGGGCGACGGGGGGCTGCTGTTTGGCCGGTGGTGGCTGGCGGCTCAGGGGGGTGGAGGTTGAAGATGAATCGCAGGCCCTTGATTTCATATCCAACGGCTGCAAAATCGACTGACCAGAGATGAAAAAGCCAATCGGCCGACGTGTAGCCTCACCTTGCTAGTGCGTTCAGTTTCGACAGCAAAATTCAGTTTCGACAGCAAAATCCAGTTTCAAAAGTTAAGTTCAGTTTCGAAAGTTAAGTTCAGTTTTGACAGTTAAATTCAGTTTCTACAGTTAAGTTCAGAGATGAGCGGCTGATGTATTTTACATCTAGCACTTTGTGGTTATGTATTTTACGTCATGTATTGGAGATGATATTAGAATTCCACTCAGGTTAACGTTTTTCGTTGTCTCTCTTGTCCTGCTTCAGCCTTGGCATCGTACAACTCACCGGAGCTGCTCCAACGATGAAACCCTCCATCACAGCGGAGCAGTACCTCGGGCTCCATCTCCAGACGCCTAAGATCTTCTTCCCCTCCTCCGACAGCCAAATCAGCCGGAGCATCCTCACCGGCCAACCCAATCACGCTGAGATCGACATGGCTTCGCCAAAGAGGTTGTACACTTGTTGCATCTCTTTTTTACTCTACATGTTATATATATTGTCCACTGAGCACTCGTAGTAACGGGAAATACGATTATTTTATCCTACTATATGACAAGCAGTGAGGTACCAGGCAACTTAGCTATCCGTGATGGACTCTCTTGAACGCCATCATTATTTATCTTTGTGCGTTTGAGCTGTGCATTTGTCGATGGGCCTAGGAGTTGAGCTAGTATGGCAGTGGCCTGGGTCCAAAGTAATAGAAGTATCACAAAAACATTTTTTAGTGTAGGATTTTCCTTGCTCAAGCCTGCCTACTAGAATCGCCAGTGCTTGAAAGGAAAAGTGAATGAAAAACATCGGAATTGGAAAGTTTCCTATTGTACTACTTTTCATGAATTTGGTGCAAAGGAATGGAGCAAAGGAAAACTGTAGGATTTGTTCCTTTAGTGTCTCCTTGAAAGAAAACCTATAGGAATTCTAATTTCCACTTCTCCTCCTTTTCATATTCCTATTCATCAAGCACAAGACTAAGAGATAGTAGCATAATAGCATTATAACCGTACATTTTCTTGTGGTTTGACTTAATCTCACCATGCTTTTTTGTATCCTGTGATCTTCCAATTGTTGTGAATCAGACACCTAGATTGGCAGAAATCCTGTGTTTTTAAATTCTTTGTTTTGCACGTGCATTCCTATCCTATTCATGTCTATTTCCTATTCCTGCATTGTTAGAATCCTCAAATTCAAAAAAGCCCTTACTCAATTACTTCTGTTATAGATATGTGTCAAAGAAAACCTTGTGTGGTTTGTCCTGCTCCTGCGGCGCTGTGTTCCACCCCAGCTCAGCTGCTCCAATGACGGAAGGGTCCACCACAGCAGGGATCTGCTCTCCAGACTGTCTTTCACCGCCTTAGATCTTCTTCCCCGCCGCCGGCAGCCACGACAACTGCATTACCATCATCAACTGAGCAGATGACCTTGAGGACTACACGGGTCCGCAAGAGAGGTCGCACTCTTCCGTGTCTGCTTACGTTATGCGTCGCTTAATATGATGACATGCTACATTATCGTCGTGTTCACCTATTAGACTCCGAGTCAGGTCCAAACTAATGCTGAAACTTGAGTTTTTAAATGGTTGTGGGATACATATTGGGGCAGCAATCAGTACTATCTGTCTACTATCTGGTTAATTTCCTGTGTCTACTATCAGTTTCATGTTGGGTGCAAACAAACATTAAAGGAGCCATTATCTATATTTTTTAACTAAAGCTATTATTTGCCTGCTATCATTGGTTTTGGGTCTATCCACAGTTTGCTACCATCACTCTGGATTTGTGCATGCACTCCTTACATAATCTCACTATGTTTTATTCCTATGCATGCCAGTTATTGTACACAATGGAACTGATCATGTAGAGCAAAAGAGACGAGCCTTGCATGGCAATAAAATTTCATGCAGATGTCGTTCCATGGTGGGCGCAAAGGCAGCCCCCCTCCACCCATTTCGGATCGTAATCAAGAGGAAGATAACTGTTCTGAGGGGGATTCAGAAGGAGAAGACCACTCCTATTTACCCCATGAGGTCTTCGCTCTAACTTGGCATGCTGATGTTGGTAATATCATGCATATGGTGCCTTGCATTGCTTACTATATACATTAAAGTTGTCATCTACTTAGTTTAGACATGCTTTGTGGCAATGCCATCTGTTTAGTTTCTTTATCGTATCTGTGAATCATGCAATGCCATCTTGTCTAGCCAGGCATCATATATGTGAATTTTGCAATGCCACCCTGGTTAGCCAGTCATCTTATATGTGAATTATATCATGCCATCATTTTTTATTACGTGTTAAATTTGTTAACAATTTTAGTACATTCAATTACTCTTCCTGTGCATCAGCCATTCGACACGGTCATGGAAAAATCTGGAGTGGAAACAAGGTCTTCAGAGCAGACAATGCTATCTGACGAAGCCCATGTCTTACTGGTTACTGATAGCTCCTCAAAGGAGGATTCAGAGACAGATGACCAGTCATATCCCCCCCCCCCCGAGGTGCATGCCCTAACTTGGCAGGGTTATGTTGCCCATATCGTGCGTATGGTATCTTGCATTGCTATGTCATTTTCCTAGTTTAGACATGCTTTGTGTGAATGCCACCTGTTTAGTGTCTAATTACCATATATGTGAATTATGCAATGCCATCTTGTTGCAAGACATTATATATGTGAATTATGCAATGTTATCTTGTTGCAAGGCATTATGTATGTGAATTATGCAATGCCATGCTGTTTAGGCAAGCGTCATATATGTGAATTATATCATGTCGTCCTTTTTTGTATTTCTCATTGCTTTTGTCGACAATGTTTGTATATTCAACTACTCTTCCTGTGCATCAGCCATTTGAATTGGTGATGGAGAAATCTGGAGTGAAAACAAGGTCTTCAGAGCAGACAATGCTACCTGCTAAAGCAGATATCTTGCTGGTTACAGATAGCTCTTCAGAGGAGGATTCAGAGGCAGATGACCAGTCCTATTATCCCCCTGAGGTGTATGCTCAAACTTGGCAGGGTTATATTACTCATATAATGCATATGTTGTATTGCAATGCTTAGTTTTTACATCATATACACAATATTGAATGCCATCTCCTTAGTTGACACATCATATATGCGATTGCCCTCTTCTCACTTCCTTAGTATATAAATCATATATTTGAATTATGTCATGCCATGATGTTTACATAGACAGCATGTATTTGAATTATGACATGCCAACCCATTTTCTAAAGACATAATATAGTTATATCATCTCATCCTGTTTACATAGTCATCATATTTTAAATTATGTCATTCTATCCATGAATTATATCATGCCATCATGTTTCCATCGACAGCATGTTTGTGATTTATGGCATGCCAACCACTTTAATAGACACATCGTATAGTTATATCATGTCATGCTGTTTACATAGTCATCATATTCTGAAGTATGTCATTCTATCCTGTTTAGTTAGCCATCATACATGTGAAATTGTGTCATGCTATCCTGTTTAATTAGCCATCATATATGTGAAATTATGTCCTGCTATTCTGTTTGATTAGACAACATAAATGTGAATTATTTCATGCCCTTTTTTCTTCCCTACTATCCATTGCACCTGTCTATCTTACAATGTCTGTACATTCAATTACTTTTCTTGTTTATCAGCCATTTCAATTAGAGGGAGTGATGGCAGTATCCGTGGGAGTAAAAACACGGTCTTCAGAAAAGATCGTGCTACCTGTCCATGCAGATAGAACCACAGTTGTACTTGCCCAAGAACCAGCCCCACCACACATAACCCACACTCATGCAGATTGTATCCCTACCCAGTTGGACAGAGAACCAGCTACACCCCTTCTAACCCCAACCCCAGCAGATAGACACCCAGTTCCCGTTGACACGGCACCATCTCCACCACAGAGCACCCAAACACGAGCAGTTAGTAAGGCAACTACAGTGCCCAAATCACGAGGACCACCACTCCGAACCTGAAGTCAACGCTTAAAGCAGAAGAAGAATTGTTCTCAGGTCAGGTTCCGTAGCTATGGTTCATACTACTTTGCTCTTGCATCACCGTATTTACTGACACCAACTAATTTCAAATTTGAAGGATGCAATTGAAACTCCAATGGCGCAACAGCTATGTTTTAAACCTGTTTCTTCAACGTGTTTGGCTGTTTGATGTTGTAACTTGCTCTATGTTGATTTCAGTTTCAATTGAATAAATAGTTATGTTCTCATGCCATGCACATTACAAGTGTTGTTATTGCTGTGTAGTTTCCCACACTTATATTTTGTCTATACTGCTTTGTCTTAAATAGATATGATTCGAACTATATCTATCTTGATTTGGCAACATAAACTAGAATGATATAGACCATACAGTGACCATACTACATAGATATATGTTTGTTTCATGGTGTTATCCTGTCCACCTTACTACTGAACTGGTTTACTAAAATGAGTTTCATATACTACATTGTAAACCTGAGATGTGTTTGTTTGTTTCTCTTTTAGAACGCAAGTAAAATATTGGAGAAGAGTACCCTGTTATGCAATGGTAAAGGAAGTAATGTAGATAAGGTTCAAGATAGTGAGGCATCCCTGTTGCTCTCCAAGAAAGCTAATAAAAACTATATTGAAGACACTGAGACAACCCCAAAGTCCTGTCTTGATGTAGTGTTCGAGTTACTGGCTACCACTGCTGGCACCAGCTCTTGAACTCGTTTCCTGAATCAGTTCGGTTTCTTGAGTCTCAACTTCAAGTTGAAAGACATCGATCAGATGTTATGCGACAGGAAGCCGAAGGACTGAGGAAGTCCCTGCAGAATTCAGATGCATACTTTCTGGTGCAACAGCAAGCGCTGGAGGACTTAAGCGCCAAACAAGAGAAAGTTAATAAGCTTGCTAAGCATCTTGCCAGCATTATGGGTGCCCAGGATATTGTTTCTTGAGCTCTTCTGAAGTTGTTTCATTTCTGGACTTGTTTTGCTACGGCGTTTATATGCTGTTGTGTTCCCTATATTTGCACTGGTGGCGAACTTTGATGCCCAGTGGATGTAATATGTATAATAGCCGTGATAGCCTAGTGTAAGTTGCTTGCTTATTTATTTCCTTGTTGTCTTGTTTATTTGTTTGCTTGTAGTTAGTGCAGTTCTTTTTCTGCGGTTTGCTAGTGGCTGCAATAACCTATCTTTTTAAAACCAGGCCACAATAACCATGGGCTAATATTTACTGTAGTGACATAGGGCCTCCTACGGGCCGTAGAAACAGTGGGCCTTCTACGGTCCGTATAAATAGTGGGCCTTCTACGGGCCGTAGAAACAGTGGGCCTTCTACGTGCCGTAGAAACAATGGGCCATTTATGGGCCATATCATCAATGGGCCATCTACGGGCCGTATGATCGATTAACCAAACATGGGCCAAACAGACTGCATTCTAGCCGTAAACGAGCTAGAGTTGGAATCGTCTGTTCATGGGCCGACCATAACGGACCATCGTTAATAGGTTGTATTTGATGACACTATGAGAACGGCCCAACGTATTAACGGCCCACAAATGGGCCGACTGTAACCATGGGCTGAATTTGGCCCACAAGCAGAAAATGACAGTAAGGGGTCGTAAGTAAAAGAATGCTGGAAAATAGCCCAAGAATAAATGGGCTCTGAGAAGGCCGAAAGATAACATGGGCTAGAAACAGCCCAACAGAATAATGGGCCGTTAATGGGTATAAAGTGATACATTGTTCTTTACGGGCCAGTTTCACCACGGGCCGTTAATGGGTGTAAAGTGATACACTGTTCATTACGGGCCAGTTTCACCATGGGTCGTTAATAGGCCAAGAGTTACATAGGGCCTCATATGGGCCGAAAGACATCATGGGCCATACATGGCCTAGAAGTGAAAACGGGCTGGAATCATATTGGATGGCCCAGATGACGCTACTGGGCCTAATTCGAATAGGGAGTAACGGGCCTTGGGTTAGCGGGCTGTAAATGGGCTATATGCGAATAGGCCGTTAACAGGCTTTCCATGGGCTGGCCCGCCACCTTTTGACCAAGTCAAACGGGCCGGCCTTTTCACAGGAATGGGCCTCTGTTGGGCCGTGCCACGTGTTGACGTATCATAGGCGCCTTCTATCCAATGAGTGGATGACATCTGTCCCAGCGATGAGCCGACACGTGTTTCCTCCAACCAATGATGATTTTACACATGGAAAATCCCCATTGGTCGGGGCTGTTAGCAGGTTATCGGATCCAAAACCCGACCCGATAGCTTAACGGTGTTCCGTTACGATGGATGCCACGTGTCGGTCACCCTTGATGAAAGCACTTCTGTGACGCGCGATTTATCGTCATGGAAGTGGACACTTCCGTGATGATAATTTTGGTAATGTCATGGAACACTTCTACGACAGCATAGGTGTCGGTGTCAAAACCGGCGGATCTCGGGTAGGGGGTCCCGAACTGTGCGTCAAGGCTGGATGGTAACAGGAGACAAGGGACACGATGGTTTTACCCAGGTTCGGGCCCTCTCGATGGAGGTAATACCCTACTCCTGCTTGATTAATATTGATGATATGGGTAGTACAAGAGTAGATCTACCACGAGATCAAGGAGGCTAAACCCTAGAAGCTAGCCTATGGTATGATTGTTGTATATGGAGTTGATGTCCTACGGACTACAACCCTTCGGTTTATATAGACACCAGATAGGGTTAGGGTTACACAGAGTCGGTTACAATGGTAGGAGATCTTGAATATCCGCATCGCCAAGCTTGCCTTCCACGCCAAGGAAAGTCCCATCCGGACACGGGACGAAGTCTTCAATCTTGTATCTTCATAGTCCTGGAGTCCGGCTGAAGGTATAGTCCGGCTACCCGAACACCCCCTAATCCAGGACTCCCTCAGTAGCCCCTGAACCAGGCTTCAATGACGACGAGTCCGGCGCGCAGATTGTCTTCGGCATTGCAAGGCGGGTTCCTCCTCCAAGTCCTTCATAGAAGATTGTAAACACCAAGAGTAGTGTCCGGCTCTGCAAAATAAGTTTCCACATATTGCCATAGAGAGAATAATATTAACACAAATCAAATCTGCTGACGTATTCCGCAATGTGTCATCACACTACGGCCAAGTCCTTTACTCGAATCGTTTTTACTTTTCTACCTCAGCACGTTTTGCGAGGCGGTTTCCTTGGCACGTCTTGTCAAAGCAGAGATCGTGGACCCCTTTTACGGGATTCTCATCAATACGGACGTGGGTAACCCAACCGCGCCCGTTAGCACGTTTCCTTGATTAAAGACGAGTCCCAAACGGTTACGGGGAGGGCTCTTGGTATTCAACCTCTTATAAAGAGACCAAGGCCTTACTCCTTTTTTCAATCTCAAGTGAGTTCGCCCGTTGCCTCGAGTTCCAACACCCTAGGCTCCAGATTCCAGGCGCTTCGGACCTTCAACAATGTCCGGTTCTGACCTTCAAGGCCGATGGATGCCCTCCTCCGTCACGGAGGAGGACGTACTAAAGTTGAGGGAGGCTAAGTTCCTGACCGACGAAATTTCGCATAGGTTGCTGCTCAAGGGCAGCTCATTCCCAGTCCCCAGCCCGGTGAGAGCGTGGTGTTCATGTCTCACTTCCTTCGGGGGTTGGGCTTCCCAATGGATCCCTTTGTGAGGGGACTGCTGTTTTATTACGGGCTGGAATTCCATGACTTAGCTCCGGAGTCCATCCTCCATATCTCCTTGTTTATTGTCGTGTGTAAAGCGTTCCTCCGTGTTACCCCTCACTTCAGATTATGGCTCAAGACCTTCAAAGTGGAGACGAAGATGATCAAGGGACGGCACGCAGAGTGCGGAGGCGCTGTTATAAGCAAAAATGCCGATGCTCCATGGCCCGAGGGCTCTTTTCAAGAGGAGCTAGGCTTGTGGCAACGAGAGTGGTTTTATATCACCGCTCCCCAGAGCACCAAGTGGGTGGCGCCTCCTGCCTTTCACTCGGGTCCCCCACCACGGCTAGCGTCATGGGTCAACAGAGGGTTAGATTGGGGTTTGCCCAAAGACGTGCCCTTGTTGCAGGGCCGCATTAAGGATCTCTTGGAAGGAGACCTCAGCCTAGTCAAGGTGACGCAGGTCATGCCGATTCGCCGAATATTGCCCGGCAAACGTCGCTCCCTTCGCCTGTGGGTGTTTAATCCAGAGGGACCGCGAGCTCTCCAGAATTTCATGGGCGCAATGCCCGCGGAGATGTATAAACTGTTCTTCAGATCACAAGAGATGTGTCCGAATTTAACCGAGGACGCAGGCCTAAGCCGCAATCGCCCGGATACTCAAGTAAGCAACCTTGTGCCCGGACCTTCTATCCGTATAATTGTCATAAACTTGCCCCTAAAAGAGCCGTCCTTTTAAACAAGAGTGGATAGCAAAGGCAAAGCTGATCAGGTGTCCGGCTCCCCTTCCCGAAACCAGGCCGGATCCCGTGCTGGTCAGGATGCTGGAGATAATGCCTTTGGAGGGAAGCAAGGGGGAGGACAAGGAAACTATGGCCTCCTCGAAGGAGGCTGCTCCGAAGGGAGGAACCGACAATTCCTCTCCTAAGGGGAAGAAGAGAGCCGCCTCTGACGACCCGGATACCATGGCCTCGAAGCGGGGGGAAAAATCCTCGTCAGACGGTCCGACGCCGGGGAGTTCCTCGGCCGGACTACGCCCTCAAGGGGATCAGCCCTCCTGCGAACCGTAAGTAGAGAAAGATCTTCCTTTTGAGGGATGAGGGAAATCCTTGATTTATATCTGAGAAGATTAACCGAATTTTTACCTTGTAGCTCGGACCTCAGCCCTTCTCAGCAGAGCTCGTCTTCAGGGGATCTCCTTCCGGAGATGATGGAGAGCGGGACGCCTCCCCCTGCCGTGCCGCCTAGCAAGGCGGGCGACCCTAAGGTGTCGTCGCGGAGGGTTTCTCCGAATCCGGCAGGGGCGGAAGATAGCTATGTGGCCCCCCGAGGTTCTCCGCGTCCGGCCTTCGAAAGAGGTCGTGGGTCAAGTCCGGCACCATCTGGTGCCCGGCCGGAGGAACTAAAGATTCTGCTGGGGCGAGCTTCTATGTCGGAGGAGCACCGTGTATTGATGGGCATGGTGATTGAAAGGATCTCATCCGCCGAGAGCGGATTGCATGAGGCCGTCAAAAGTTTACTGGCAGGTTTTGAGGTACATTAGATAATGTACACTTTTGTCAGTTGCGCATGAATAAGATGCGCCCTGTGTAGATAGAAGCCCCTGAGACTCTGCGCGTCGTCAAGAAATGACGACACGCGGAGGATCATAATCCCAGGTCTAAGATGTCGCCTTTGAATGTAGGCGGCAGGGTGTCCGGAATCGAGCCGAATTGATGATTTTGCCGAACTAAAGCGGCAACTAGACGTGGCAGATGCCGACATCGCGCTTGTCAACAAGCGGCTTGATGAGGCTCAAGGTATTTAATTCCTTGGGCGGCATCAGGTAAGAAGAGTTTTATGTCAGTGTCTTATGATGTGTGTGCTTGACGCAGATGGTGCTGCCACCGTGGAGAGTCTTAGGGTAGAACTTGCCCGAGCTAAAGAACAAGCCAGAGAAAGTGATGTGGCTGCCAAGAAAGCCCTTGAAGAGCTGAGAGACGAACAGGCTGCTCATTGCCGAAGCAAGGAAAAGATGGCCGAGATGGCCAAAAAGTTAAAGAGCGCTACAGACCATTGCAGACTTCTTGAGAAAGAAGACCAGGCGAAACAGACGAACTTAGAGAAGGCCGTTGCCAATGCCAAGGACGCGCGCTCTGTGATGAGAGCTGTGAAGGAGGAGCTGCGTTAGGCTGAGCAGATTGCGGCTGGAAAGCCCTTTATGCCGTGAAGGAAATTTTGCGATCCGAAGTTTGCTCCATTGGACCGGATGTGGAGTGTGGAGGATACCTATCTGGATTTGGCAGCGAGTGCTTCTGATGCGACCGAACACTTTCGAGATCAGAAAGATCGCGAAGTGGAAAAGCTTTTCTGGTCGCAGTTTCACAATCCAGAGCGTCCACTGGCAGTGGACGATCGTTTGGCTCAATGGGCCGAACTGAATAGGTTGTCCGGACTTGCCATGAAGTACGTCATGGGTCATCTGTGGCCGGGGAGATCGGATCCGAAGAGTTATTTCAGCTTGGTGCAGCAATTCCTTGACGCGGTGCCGCGTATTAATGCAATGAAGAGGTCATCATGCATAGAGGGCGCAAGGATGGCTCTTGCCCGTGTCAAGACATACTGGGAAGAGATGGAGACCACTGTTGTTGCGTCCCGAGATTCGGACAAAAGCCGAGTACCCTCCGAGCACTATTTTCAGAAAGTCCTTGAAGGCGCTCGTGTAATAGAGACGCAGTGCTCGAAAGATGTTATGTTATGATAGCATATGTAATTATAAAGTAATATTTTGATAAACTGTAGTGGCCTATTTATACTTGTGCCTTCAAGTATTGGGAACACCTCCTGTGCGGCCGTTTTAAGATATATATATATACAAAATCTGAAAGATGGCAGTCGTTGGCTTCAGCCCCCACGCACATAGTGCGGGGGTGCTCGCAGAAGACGCATTTTCACACTTAACCCAACGTCTTGGTCCTACAAAGGAGGTGATAGCGCAGCGGGCCAGGCAACCGGACTATAATGCTTTAACACTTTCACTTAGCCATAGGAGCTTGACAGTGAGACTATTTAGGTAGCCCCTTGGTGGCGACTGCGCTCGCCCGAGTTCGGGGCGCGTGTGTGCCTGACCAGGAAGCGGCCCTTCGTTAAAGCGGAGGAATCCAATAGATTCCGATAGGTCATCGAGTGGCTGACCAGTCTCACGCTACATCATGACAGTCAGTTTTCGGCTTTCTCTACTGAGGTGCTCGCCCGGCCGAACCGGGGCACAATCGCAGTAGTTCTCCTGGTGCTACCTTAGCCGATAGAGCGGAACGTAAGGTAGCTGAACTTAGGAGCCGGGAAACCCAACATTTGACCAAAGACATGATTCGGAGCTGATGCATATAATGCCAAAACTCGCGACGCCGAACACTCCCTAAGGTGTTCGGTCTTTATGAGTGTGGGCGAAACAACACTCTTTATTAAAAAAAGCCCCTAGTGTCCAGGTACGTGCAAAAATTCTGACGTGGCCACATGCCAAGACGCCAGCCTCCTCCTTGGTTATATCAGAAAAAACCAGGGGATGTGTAGCAAAAAGAGACAGTAAAAAAGGTTTACGCAGGGTCTTAATCTAAAAAGAATCCTTTAGGACGGGTCCCTACTGCACGTCTGCGCCTGTGTCTCCGTTGTGCCGTATCCTGGACGGGCGCCGCACGACGTTCATCTGTAAATGAGAGGAACTGAGTTGAAAACGGGTCGTGCCGAACAAAAAAATAAACAAAGTATAAAGTAAAATATATAAAATTGAGCTTTATTGTCTCTTATTGTATATGTATGGAGTCCCTAGTGCGGGGGTATATGGCCACTAAGCCTGCATCGATGATGATTTTGTCCCGATCTCGTCTATCCGCGTTCGTGGTCTTTAATGACCTATTTCGAAGTTTTTTTTGGCCGGTGAGGCCATTTTACTGTGGGGCTGTCAAAGCGGCCGCACAGTCCTCCGCTTGGGGAGGCGCACTTTAGTGCTTCCCCTTCAAAGAGATGATGCCTCGTGGACCGGGCATCTTAAGCGTGAGAGATGCATAATGCGGTATTGCGTTAAAGCGAGCGAAAGCTTCGCGTCCCGGTAGTGCTTGATAGAGACTTGACAACGGGACGATATGGAAGGTCAGCTTTTCACGGTGGAAGTTATCGGCAGAGCCGAATATAACTTCGAGCCAGAGAAAACCCATACAATGGGTGTCCGGACCAGGTGTTACCCCTTGAAAGGAGGTTTTGCTGCGGCGGATTCTTGCTGGGTTTATCCCCATGTGATGGATTGTATCCTGATATATCAGGTTTAGTCCACTGCCGCCGTCCATAAGGACATTTGAAAACTGGAGTCCGCCAATTATTGGATCGAGTATCAAGGCAGTCCAGCCTGCATTCTTGATATTTCTAGAATAATCTAGTTGATCGAAGATGATTGGTTTTGACAACCAGTGGCGGGACCCTTTGGCGATAGGTCGTGTGGTGCGTACCTTTATGGGCGCCGCACGTTTTGTTATGTGAAGTAAGTTCATTGTTTTTACTTCTTGTGGGAAGTTCTTTTGTTTCCTAGTGCTCTGCTTTTGGGGTTCGTCCTCGTCTTCGCTTGGTGTGTCGAGCCCCTTGTGTTCGGCATTGAATCTGCCGGATTGTTTGAAAACCCAGCAATCTCTATGGGTATGGTTAGCAGGCTTCCCGGGAGTACTTTGTATCTGACATATCCTGTCCAGGATTTTATTTAAGTTGGATGGATCGTCCCTGTTATCCTGGAGGGGCGATTTTGTCTGATTTTGTCGTGAGCCTTTGAATCCGGCATTGACTGCCGTGCTCTTCGGACTTTTTTCCTTAGTCCAGCGACGGTCCTTGTGGCGTCGCGGTTTTCCGTTTCCATCCCTAGTTTCGGATGTACTTGGGTCACTGGGGCTGCACCTTGCCAACCAGCTGTCCTCTCCTGCACAAAAGCGGGTCATGAGGCTTGTTAGTGCGGCCATTGTTCTTGGCTTTTCTTGGACGAGGTGTCTGGCGAGCCATTCATCTCGGACGTAATGCCTGAAAGCTGCTAAGGCTTCAGCGTCCGGACAGTCGACTATCTGATTCTTTTTAGTGAGGAATCTATTCCAGAACTGCCGAGCTGATTCTCCGGGATGTTGAGTTATGTGACTAAGATCGTTTGCGTCCGGAGGGCGAACATAGGTCCCTTGAAAATTGTGACGCCTCGAGTCCGATGCTCGAGAAGACTTCCTTATGTTCCGGGTTTCGTCATGTGTTTTGTTTGGTTCTTTGCATTCATCTTTGGTTCTTGTGCATTGCATCATGTCATCATGCAACCCGTTTTAAAACTCTCTAAACAAATTGCATAGATCGTTGATCTATTTAAATCGAGGGAACCCACATGGTGATTTCTCTTTAAAACATATCCTCCCAATATTTAGGGAGCTATTATAAAGTATTCCATTAATTTGGAATTATCCGCAACCCACTTGCATGTTAAATCTTTGACCTTTCCTTCTTCCGATTTCCGACTCTCAAACTTTGTCGATAATTCTTTTGTTATTTTTCCAAGCTCCACCAAAAACCTGAACATTTTTGGCCACACCAAACCTAGTCCCAATTCAAAACCATTTGAATTATATTCAAGTGAATTTGAATTTAATTCCTGCAATCTTGCCACTTCTATTTTTCTGTGGTCATGCTTATTTTTGCGAGTCCAGTAAAATTATCCCCATGCCCAGTTTCCATCCCAACCTTCTCTTTCTTTTCCTTCTCTTTTCTGTTTTCTTTTTAAATGGGAAAAGAGAGATATTTAGGGAGAGAGGCGGCCTGCACCCCTGGCCAGGCCTGCACCACTGCCCTCCTGGGCCTCCCTCCCTCTCGCGCCGGCCCAAGGCCAAGCCCAATGAGCCCCGTTGCTTACCCTAGCCGATCCCCACTCGCTACCCTCTCCCGATCCCACTCCTCGTTTTCCTCGCGCCGCCAGGAACCGCTGCCCGATCCCATCCTCCTCCCACGATCCCATCTCTTCCCCTCCAGTGTCGCGCTCGACCCCGCTCTCCTTCTCGATGTCCATCTTCCTCCTCCCGATGGCGCCGGACCGGCCTCCCGCGCACGCGTAGAGGGATGGCACTCTTGCCTCGTCCCCAGCCGCCTCTGCTTTGCTCCTTTCGCGTGCCTGCCGCCGCTGCCTTCTTCCGGCGTTGCTGGAGCCGACCATGGAGCCATGACCCGTCACAGTCGACGACTAGCGCCGCCGCGCAAGATCCCCATCATCGCCAGCGCGCCCCCGTCGCCCGGTCGCCGGACCCCGTCTCGACCCGTCAAGCCCCGCCTCGGGCATGGCAATATGCTTCTCCACCGGCGCCGTCCTTCCCCGCCGCCTGGGTATGCCCCCTCCTCGTCCTCCGGTGGGGGTGCTCCAAGATCGCGGCTGCTGCTGCAGTTCGCAGTGTCTCTGCCTCCTCGACATGGCCCCCTCGCAAACCTCCCTATGGCATCGCGTGCCTGACGCCCATGGCCTCTCCAGCCTGCAGAAGCTCCGCCTCCTTTGCTCCGGGCCAAGGCCTATGCCGTCCACTTTGTCCTGCTGCTGCTCTTCTCGTGTTGTGCCGCCGTCGACCCCCTGTTGTTGTAGGACCCTCCTCATCGTGCACCATCGCCATTTTGTCTCATCTCGGTCAAAACCGAGACCGCCAAGTACCTCGCCGACAAGTGTACCACTACCGTCGAAGTGAAACCAGCAAGTCCGACGACCGCAAGTACCATGACGACGCGTATTGTTCATCTACCGTCGTTTTGGGAACCGCTAAGAATGGCAAGTACCTCAGCAAGTACCTTGACGCCCGATGCATAGAACAACTACAGTCGCCGATGACCCGAGTACAACTACCGTCGACCCTCGAAGACTCCATGGACGTCAAGATCCTCGCCGTGACCTCGAACATCTACGGAATGTGCACGACTACAAAATGGGTACCACTACCATTGCCGAAGACCCGTGTAACGGAACCGTCAAGTTCGACTACCGTCATGTGAACAACTACTTCCTCTACCATCGCCGAGTACCACTACTTCCCATGATGATCGGGAACGACTACACCGCTTGACCCGAACCGCTCCGAGAACACACGCTTCGATGGTATAACCATCGAGACGACATCCGTGATCGAATGCTTGCGATGTTTGAGATGCTCATGTTCGAACCATGTTCGAATTGTCGATGCACGTTGCCCCTCTTTTGCCTTGTTACCTTCGTCGTGTGGGACACCCGGAATCCGGGAGCATCCCACCATCTTTTGCACGCATCCGCACACTTCCCCTTTGCATCGGTTTCTCAATCGAGTTACCGGAACTGGAACGTTGCCGTGGCACCGTTTTCATTACCGTTGCCGTGGCACCCCTTTCCTTTCCACCACGGTGACAAATGCTTCATAATGCTCTTGTCAACTTTTAATAAAAATTGCATAAACTTGTTCATGTCATCCGCATCATGATAACAACAATTAAAATGTTTAAATTGTTGTTTGCTTAAATTACTAATGCTCATGAGGATCTTCCGGACTTGTTGTTTTGTTGTTCCGGCCTCATTTAAACTTGCCTAGATAGGTAGTTTTACTTTGCTTCACCTCTTGACATGTTAACCAATATTTAATATTGTTGAGTAGCTAACCGGGAGTGAACTAAATAAGTCATGTGGTGTTCTTTTCAATATGCAACTTGTTGCATATTGAGCTCCACTTAATTTGTAGGATTGCTTGTGCACTTTGCCATGACATGCCTATTTAAACCGGACATGCATCATTCTTGTTTGCGCATCATGCCATGCCTATGTGGTGGTTGTTTACTATGTCGTTTGCTTCTTTCCGGTGTTTGCTTCTTCGGGTTGGTTTCGGTAATGTTGCGTTTGTGAGGACCCGTTTGTCTACGTCCGTTTGTCTTCTTCATGGACTCGTTCTTCTTCCTCTTCATGGACTCGTTCTTCTTCCTTGCGGGATCTCAGGCAAGATGACCATACCCTCGAAATCACTTCTATCTTTGCTTGCTAGATGCTCGCTCTTTTGCTATGCCTATGCTGCGATACCTACCACTTGCTTATCATGCCTCCTATATTGTTGAACCAAGCCTCTAACCCACCTTGTCCTAGCAAACCATTGTTTGGCTATGTTACCGCTTTGCTCAGCCCCTCTTATAGCGTTGTTAGTTGCAGGTGAAGATTGAAGTTTGTTCCTTGTTGGAACATGGAGATGTTGTTCCTCGTTGGAATATGTTTACTTGTTGGGATATCACAATATCTCTTATTTAATTAATGTATCTATATACTTGGTAAAGGGTGGAAGGCTCGGCCTTATGCCTGGTGTTTTGTTCCACTCTTACCGCCCTAGTTTCCGTCATATCGGTGTTATGTTTCCGGATTTTGCGTTCCTCACGCGGTTGGGTAATAATGGGAACCCCTTGACAGTTCGCCTTAAGTAAAGCTCCTCCAGCAATGCCCAACCTTGGTTTTACCATTTGCCTCACCACCACCTTTTTTCCCTTGGGAGTCGCTCTCTCGAGGGTCATCTTTATTTTAACCTCCCCGAGCCAGTGCTCCTCTGAGTGTTGGTCCGAACTGAGCTGCCTGCGGGGCCACCTCGGGGAAACTTGAGGGTTGGTTTTACTCGTAGCTAGTCTCATCTGAGTGTGCCCTGAGAACGAGATATGTGCAGCTCCTATCGGGATTTGTTGGCACATTCGGGCGGTGTTGCTGGTTTAGTTTTACCCTGTCGAAATGTCTTGTTGTACCGGGATACCGAGTGTGATCGGAATGTCTCGGGAGGAGGTCTATTCCTTCGTTGACCGTGAGAGCTTGTCATGGGCTAAGTTGGGACACCCTGCAGGGATTTGAACTTTCGAAAGCCGTGCCCGTGGTTATGGGCAGATGGGAATTTGTTAATGTCCGGTTGTAGAAAACCTGAAGTTGACCTTAATTAAAATACATCAACCGCGTGTGTTACCGTGATGGTCTCTTTCCGGCGGTGTCCGGGAAGTGAACACGGTGTTGGAGTTATGCTTGACGTAGGTTGTTCTAGGATCACTTCTTGATCATAGTTTCTCGACCGTGCTTTGCCTTCTCTTCTCGCTCTCATTTGCGTATGTTAGCCACCATATATGCTAGTCGCTTGCTGCAGCTCCACCTCATACCTTTTACCTTACCCATAAGCTTAAATAGTCTTGATCGCGAGGGTGCGAGATTGCTGAGTCCCCGTGGCTCACAGATACTTCCAAAACCAGCTTGCAGGTGCCGATGAGACCGTGCAGTTGACGCAACCAAGCTCGGGAGGAGCTCGATGAAGATCTTGTCCTTTGTGTTGTTTCGTTCTAGTTGATCAGTAGTGGAGCCCAGTTGGGGTCGATCGGGGACCTTGTCGCATTTGGGGTTCTTCTTTTATTTTGGTTCCGTAGTCGGACCTTGATTGTATCTGGATGATGTAATGCTTTATTCATGTAATTGTGTGAAGTGGCGATTGTAAGCCAACTATGTTTTCTTTTCCCTTATTGTATTACATGGGTTGTTTGCGAAGATTACCTCACTTGCGACATTGCTTTCAATGCGGTTATGCCTCTAAGTCGTGCTTCGATACATGGGAGATATAGCCGCATCGAGGGCGTTACAAAAATTTTCTCGGAAAGCATCCTCGAGCTCTTCCCAACTTCCAATTGTGTTTTCAGGAAGGCTTTTAAGCCAATGCCGGGCTGGCCCTTTAAGCTTAAGGGGTAAATATTTTATGGTGTGGAGATCATCTCCTCTGGCCATGTGTATGTGGAGGATATAATACTCGATCCAGACTCCAGGGTCTGTTGTTCCATCATATGCCTCTATGTTTACGGGTTTGAATCCCTCTGGAAATTCATAGTCCAGGACCTCATCGGTGAAACATAGGGGGTGTGCTGCGCCCCTGTATTTGGGTGTGCCGGATTCTGATGATGGATTTATTGCATTGCTTACGAGAGCTTGCTTTCTTGGCCCATAAATGGACCTAACTGGGCCATGATGCGAATCCTTAGGTGGGTCGCATGCCGATTTAAGTGCGGCGCCGCTTTATGGGGTCGTCTATCCGACCGTGTGGCTTTTTTATTTTTTGAATGCGAGGGCTCTAGGGCTTCTTCGTCGAATTCAGGCAGTAGCTTTCTTTTCGGATAGCTTTTAGTGCGGCTACCATCGCCGTATTTATCTGCGGTATTGATTACTTTGCTCCATCTAATCCGGAGTGCATCTTCCGCTGTTTTTAGCTTCCGCTTCTGCTTTTTCAGGCTGCGTGCAGTTGCAACGAGCCTCTCATGGAGATTCTTCTGCTCCATGGGTTTATCCGGCGTGAGGTCGTCCGGAATGCCGTTTTCGCCGGAGGAGGGATGTTCGGTTTCTCTATCCGTGTTGCCCTATTCAGACGGTTGCTCTAAGGCCTGCTTGTCGTCTACCATCTCGTCCTGCTCTATGGCTGGGTTTTTATCGAGGCGGGGCTTGGGTCTGCGTTTACGCTGACGCTTTGATTGCTTTTCGGGGGGTCGATCTCCCGTTCCATCCCCTTTTTCCTCGTTGTCACTTCCTTTAGGGGTATCCACCATGTACACATCGTGAGATGAGGTGGCTGTCCAATGCCCTATGGGCGTTGGTTCATAGGTATCTCCTGCATCCTCATCCATGTTGTCTATGTCTCCGGAGTCAAAAGTTGAGCACGTCGTTTAAATTGTCGACAGTGGCTACCAAGTGGGTGGTGGGTGGGCTTTGAATTTCTTCATCATCTGTATCCCATCCTCGCTGACCGCAGTTCGGCCAGGCTCTCCTGATAAAGAGAGAGACTTGAGAGAATTCAGGATATCGCCAAAAGGCGAGTGCTGAAAGATGTCCGCGGCGGTGAACTCCATTATTGGCACCCAATCGGATTCGATCGGCAAGGGCGCGGGGGGTTCGGAGTCCGGAGAGGAGTCCGGATCCTCGGAGTCGTGAGTCACGCGGAGTGTGGGGCCGGCGTTCGGCTCGATCTCCTTTGAGATCACAGCCCCCGAGGTGACATGCAACCGCTCATCCTCGATTGACACAACTGGCTCCGAATTAAGGGTTAGAGCTGGTGCGTTTGCGGCCTCCGGGATACTGTTCGGTGACAGAGCTAGATCATGCCCCGCGAGACAGTTCGGCGCGCTTGGTTGTGCCTCGAATCCGTCGAAGATCAAATCTCCGCGGATGTCTGCCATGTAGTTTAGGCTTCCAAACCTGACTTGATGGCCAGGGGCGTAGCTTTCGATCTGCTTCAGGTGGCCAAGCGAATTGGCCCGCAGTGCGAAGCTGCCGAAGACGAAGATCTGTCCGGGGAGAAAAGTCTCACCCTGGACCTCATCGTTGTTGATGATCAAAGGAGCCATCGGGCCTAAAGGCGACGACACAGAGGAACTCTCAATGAAAGCACCAATGTCGGTGTCAAAACCGGCGGATCTCGGGTAGGGGGTCCCGAACTGTGCGTCAAGGCCGGATGGTAACAGGAGACAAGGGACACGATGTTTTTACCCAGGTTCGGACCCTCTCGATGGAGGTAATACCCTACTCCTGCTTGATTAATATTGATGATATGGGTAGTACAAGAGTAGATCTACCACGAGATCAAGGAGGCTAAACCCTAGAAGCTAGCCTATGGTATGATTGTTGTATATGGAGTTGATGTCCTACGGACTACAACCCTCCGGTTTATATAGACACCGGATAGGGTTAGGGTTACACAGAGTCGGTTACAATGGTAGGAGATCTTGAATATCCGCATTGCCAAGCTTGCCTTCCACGCCAAGGAAAGTCCCATCCAGACACGGGACGAAGTCTTCAATCTTGTATCTTCATAGTCCTGGAGTCCGGCTGAAGGTATAGTCCGGCTACCCGAACACCCCCTAATCCAGGACTCCCTCAACAGGTATGACTATCTTGATTCTGTCATAAAATCGTCATGGATGTACATGCATGACAGAAAACGCGACCTACTGTGACAAACACGTATCATCACGAAAGTGTATTTTTTTGTAGTGCTACAAATCTACTCCGGCCTTGCTCTGCATCTGTCGCCCATGGTTCCGCGCAAGGCCAATACTTCCTCGGCTCCGGCATGGTACGAGACCGCTCTTGAGGCGCCCACTATTAGGGAGAAGAGCCTTGCCTCCGTGCGCCTGCTGACGGCAGGATAGAGCAACGAGTGGAGGAAGGCGGAGCTCCGGCTTGCCTCCGACGAGCCGGAGCCTGAGGGGAGCACCTTCTTTCCCTTCTTTTTGAGCAGCGTTGCCGTCGGGTTGGTCCCTCCCTTTTCTGATTTCTTTTATGAAGTCCTCGACCACTATGGGCTGCAAGCGCTGCATCTCCACCCCAACTCTGTCCTCCTCCTGTCCATCTTTACCTACTACTGTGAGGCGTACCTGGGCGTGATGTCGTCCGTGGTGCTCCTGCGCCATTTCTTCTTCCTCCGCGTCAGCGAGGGTCACATCCCTGGATGCGCCAACTTCGTTGCCTCTGGCAAGGCCAACTCGATCTCGAGCATCGGGAAGAGGGCCGACAACATTCAATCCAAATGGGTCATGGCGGATGCCAAGCTCGCCCATCCGCGCCTGGTGATGAAGCTATGTACCTAGGGTAGGGTCATGGATCTATCCAACATACCCTCCCCAAGGACGCCTCTACAAAGAATCAGAAGCAGTCGAAGAGAAACCATTGTCCACTCGACTATGAGGATGTGTTCACTCGAACACCTTGAAGACACTCGACCACCAGAAGATCTAAAGCCACTCTGCACCAGCAACGGTCGAGCATTTACTTATAGGCTTAATTGTCATTTATAGCATTTAATGGCTAGCGTTACCAGTAACGTTCCTCTCTTAATGTACCTTAAACCCCTTGTAACGTGGGCTGGCTGGGGTCCTGGCGCACTCTATATAAGCTACCCCCCTCCACTGGCACAGGGTTGGCATCTCTTGTAAACTCACACACACATATAATCCAGTCGACCGCCTCAGGGCACCGAGACGTAGGGCTGTTACTTCCTCCGAGAAGGGCCTAAACTCGTAAAACTCGTGTGTACAACTACTCCATAGCTAGGATCTTGCCTCCTCATACCTACCCCCCATTCTACTTTCAGTCTTAGACCCACGACAGTTGGCGCCCACCGTGGGGCAGGTGTCTTAGCGACTTGTTGGAGAAGTTGCAAAATTTTCCGATCCCCTTCATCATGGTTCTAGGCGGAGGTTTGGCTGAGGGCTGCGAGATCCATCTCGGCACGCTCGTGTTTGTCGCCGACGACTCCGCTTGGCTTCTGGAGGCTCCACTCGACATCGACGCGCTCCCCGCCCGCGGGGCGATGCACTTTCGCGCGTGCGTCCGTGGCGTCCTCCTGCGGCAGCCGTCGACCCCGTATCAGTCGACTCCAGCAGCTTTCCCCCTCCCTGCGGCCCGCCAGAGCAAACGCTCCAGTCGGTCGAGGCTTCAGCGGTGGGTGAGGCATGCGGTGGCCCGCCAGTCGGCCACCCCTCAAGTCGCGGTGATCGAGCCCGACGAAACTCTCTACGGCCTGTTCGATCTGTCGACTGGCTCCATAGAGGCTGCATCCGAGTGAGACAGCAGCGACCCAAAGGCGGAAGTTCTGATGGTCAATGGACCACGCAGCCCTCCTGGCTTCAACCGTGAAGACGGAGGCGACGGGAACGGCGATCCGTCGCGCGTTCACGAAGAATACCACCCCAAACCCCTCTCTTCGTAGCAGAGGGAAGAACTTCGCCGCCGGAACATGGATGCACTGCATACTCCTATAGTTGGAGAAACCCCTGAGGCCCAGGCCTTGGAGCAGGCGCACTTGGCCAACTTGGCTGAGCGCACTCGATTGGAGAACCTCCAGCGCGCACTCGACGATCGCGCTTAGCAGCGCTCTCCCGAATCCAGTCGACGCCAACTTTTTCCTCCTCCGACTCAGGTATACCGAACCCCGATCCAGAATCTAGCAGCTGCTGCCCGGATAGCGGAGTCTATCCAACCCTCCCAGTCAGAAGCTGGACGAGGTCTGGTGCAGATTCGAGCCTTGCTCCAGGCAGCGGGAGAGTAGAATACGGTCGTATCTCAGTCGTGGAATAGGATCCATAGAAGATCCGTGGTTGCAGACACAGTTCAGTCGGCCCATAGCCCGAGATCGCCCCCGAGGCGTGAGGGACGTGGAGATCGACGAGATCAATACAGGAACCGTGAGCAGTATGATCACCGAGCCGATCACGATGATCGTCGTCGAGTGCCCACGCCTCCCCAAAGGAGTGGGTCGTACGTGCCTCGGCAACATGAAGACAGACGCCCTCAAAGTGTTGGGAGAGGTATTCCGGTCCACCCCAGGGAGCCAAGCTTTGGTGCAAGATCTATTCTCGTTAAGGGCTTGGTCGACAGAAACAGAGCTCACCGAGAGGGCCATGACAGGGATCTGCAAACTAGCAACAAGGTTCATGTCTCAGGTCTAGAGTGCTTCAGTAGAGCTATCAGAACTGCGGTGATTCCCCCCAACTTCAGGTTGGCGACTTGAGTCAGTAAGTTCACTGGAGAGTCCAAGCCTGACACTTGGCTTGAAGACTACCGAGTGGCTGTCCAGATTGGTGGCGGCAATGATGAAGTGGCCATGAAACACCTTCCTCTGATGTTGGAGGGCTCGGCTAGAGCATGGCTAAATCCGTTGGCGCCTGGCAGTATTTATACTTGGGAAGATCTCACCCGAGTGTTTGTCAGAACATTCGAGGGCACTTGCAAACGGCCGGCAGGTTTGACAAAATTACAGTGATGTGTACAGAAACCAAATAAACCTTTGAGGGATTATATCCAGAGATGGATCACCCTACACCACACGGTAGAGGACGTGTCTGATCATCAGGCAATTTGTGCCTTCAAAGAAGGTGTCAGGTATCGGGAGTTGAATCTGAAATTCGGTCAGATAGGAAATATGACTCCGACTCGGATGATGGAGATTGCCACCAAGTATGCCAATGGTGAAGAAGAAGAACGACTACAGAGTGGCAAGCACAAAAAAGTCGCCCACGAAGCCGTAGGAGGAAACTCCGGTCGGAAACAGAAGCGCAAGGCCGAGCCAGCTGCTCCGGGTGAAGCCTTGGCTGTGGTTCAAGGAAAGTTCAAGGGGAAGCCCAAAGGGCCGTGGAACCCCAAGAAAGTGAAGGATCAAGATGGAAATGACGTGTTGGATCTGCCGTGCCACATCCACACCAAAAAATAAGAAGAGGGTAATTTCATTTACCCGAAGCACACCACTCGACAGTGTCGGCTCCTAATCCAGCAATTCCGGGAGAAACAGCCCAAGGAAAAGGAGAAGGAAGCAGACAAGGCTGAGGATGAGGAAGGGGACGATGATGGTTATCCCCATGTGAATTCCACTCTGATGATTTTTGCTGATGTTGAGAGCAAAAGTCGATTGAAAGTCATCAACAGAGAAGTGAACATGGTCGCCCCGGCGACACCCAGTTACCTGAAGTGGTCGTAGACTGCCATTACATTCGATCAGTCTGATCATCCAGCACACATAGCCACCCCTGGGAGGCAAGCACTGGTGGTCGACCCGGTGGTCAAAGGCACTCGACTGACAAAGGTCCTGATGGACGGAGGCAGTGGCCTGAACATACTGTATGCAGAGACGTTGAAGGGAATGGGCATTCCTATGTCCAGACTCAATGAAAGCAATATGAGTTTCCATGGAGTCATTCTAGGCAAGAAGGCCACATCCCTCGGTCAGATTGCACTCGATGTGGTTTTCGGTGATTCCAAAAATTACCGCAAAGAAAAGTTGACATTTGAAGTTGTGGATTTCCAGAGTGCTTATCATGCAATTCTAGGCAGGCCAACTTATGCGCGATTTATGGCTCGACCATGTTACGTGTATCTCAAATTGAAGATGCCTGGTTCCAAAGGGGTGATCACTATCTCTGGTAATCGGAAGAAGGCAGAAGAGTGCTTCCAGAAGGGCTCGAAGATCGCCGATGCTCAGATGGCTGTGGTAGAATTGCAAGAATACCAGAAAAATGCAGATCCGAGTGATTTGTTGCGAGCTAAGAAGCCAGCTACAGATTCAGCATTCCAGTCGTCTGGTGAAACGAAGTCGATTCACATTCACCCGACAGGCCCCAATGCTGCTCCGACTCACATTTCAACCACACTCGACTCCAAATAGGAAGAAGCACTCATCCAGTTCCTCCATGAGAACTGGGACATCTTTGCATGGAAGCCTTCTGACATGCCGGGTGTTCCCAGGGGACTAGCTGAGCATCATTTGCGAGTCGACCCAAAAGTGAAACTAGTCAAAGAACATCTTCGACAGTCCGGCGTATAGAAGAGAAAGGCAATCGGTGAAGAGGTGGCTCGGCTTCTGGAAGCTGAGTTTATCCGTGAGATTTACCACTCCGAGTGGTTAGCCAATGTTGTCATGGTCCCAAAGAAGGACGACTCACTTCGCATGTGCATTGATTTCAAGCATATCAATCAGGCCTGCCCGAAAGATCACTTTCCTCTCCCTCGCATCAACCAGATAGTCGACTCAACTGCAGGGTGCGAGCGTTTGTCCTTTTTGGACGCCTACTCCGGGTACCACCAGATCCGTCTGTATGGACCCGACGAGATAAAGACAGCTTTTATCACCCTGTTTGGGTGCTTCTGTTATGTCACAATGCCATTTGGTTTGAAGAACGCTGGAGCCACATTCATGCGGATGATTCAGAAGTGCCTGCTCACTCAGATCAGTCAGAATGTGGAAGCATACATGGATGACATTGTGGTCAAGTCACGTAACGGTTCCGACCTACTGACTGACCTTGCTAAAAACTTTGCCAGCCTCAGAAGGTATGATATCAAGCTTAATCCATCAAAGTGCACGTTTGCAGTTCCGGGCGGAAAATTACTCGGTTTCTCGTTTCCGAACGAGGAATCGATGCTAACCCAGAGGAAGTGGGCGCTATACTCCGAATGAAACGCCCTGTGCGTGTGCATGATGTCCAGAAGCTTACTGGTTGCTTGGCCGCCCTAAGTCGATTCATTTCTCGCCTCGGTGAAAAGGCGCTACCTCTTTACCGACTGATGAAGAAATCAGATAAGTTCGAGTGGACCCAGAAGCCGATGCAGCATTTGCAGAGCTAAAAGCCCTGCTTTCCACCCAGCATGTGCTTGCCGCTCCAATCAGCAAAGAGCCTTTACTACTTTATATAGCATCCACTGGACAAGTCGTCAGTACAGTACTTACGGTCGAGCGGGAAGAAGAAGGAAAAGCTTATAAAGTTCAGCGCCCAGTTTATTATATTTCTGAAGTCCTGACTCCGTCAAAGCAGAGATATTCGCACTATCAGAAGCTTGTCTATGGGATTTACATGACCACGAAGAAGGTTGCACACTATTTCTCTGATCACTCTGTTACATTCATCAGTGATGCTCCATTGTCAGAGATTCTGCACAACAGAGATGCAACTGGTCGAGTGGCAAAATGGGGGATTGAACTCCTTCCCTTGGATATCAAGTTTGAGGCAAAGAAAACTATCAAGTCCCAAGCAATAGCAGATTTCCTCGCCGAGTGGATCGAACAGCAACTGCCGACTCAAGTTCACTCGGAGCACTGGACCATGTTCTTTGACGGATCCAAAATGCTGAATGGTTCTGGTGCTGGGGTAGCACTGGTATCCCCCCGAGGAGACATGCTCAGATATGTCCTCCAGATTCACTTTGATTGCTCCAACAATGAAGCAGAATATGAAGCACTCCTATATGGGTTGCGCATGGCCATCTCACTCGGCGTCCATCGCCTCATGGTCTATGGCGACTCAGATTTGGTAGTCAATCAAGTGATGAAGGAGTGGGACGTCAGAAGCCCAGCCATGACTGGTTACTGCAACTCGGTGAGGAAGCTGGAAAAGAAGTTTGAGGGGTTAGAGCTCCATCACATAGCCCGACTGAAAAATCAAGCAGCCGATGACTTGGCAAAGATAGGTTCCAAGAGAGAAGCCATTCCCAGCAATGTGTTTTTGGAACATATTCACACGTCGACAGTTCAAGAAGATCCTTTTACTGAAGAGCCCCCGCAGCCTAAGAGCGCCACAGACCCGACTGAAGTCGAGGTCCTAGCTGTGGTCGACTTGATCATGGAGGTTCTGGTCATTACTCTCGACTGGACAGTGCCCTACATTGCGTACATCCTCATGAAAGAACTTCCAGAGGATGAGGAAGAGGCTCGACAGATCGTCTGTCGATCCAAGGCCTTTACTGTGATAAGGGGACAATTGTTTAGGGAAAGCGCGACTGGAGTCGGTCAGAAATGCATAACACCAGAAGAAGGTCGAATGATCCTCAATGACATCCACTCGGGGACCTGTGGTCACCATGCGTCCTCTCGGGCCATCGTGGCTAAAGCATACCGAGCCGGACTCTATTGGCCACGAGCAATTGAAATGGCGAAAGATATAGTCGACAGATGTGAAGGCTGCCAGTTTTACTCCGACATGTCTCACAAGCCAACGTCAGCCCTGAAGACCATCCCCCTCATTTGGCCCTTTGTTGTTTGGGGACTGGATATGGTTGGACCACTGAGAACTGGCAGGAGTGGCTTCACTCATGTGCTCGTTGCAGTCGACAAGTTTACCAAATGGATCGAAGCTAAACCTATCAAGAACCTTGAGGCCAGCACCGCTGTCAGTTTTATCAGAGAATTGACATTCAGATATGGAGTTCCACACAGCATTATCACGGACAATGGGTCGAACTTTGATTCTGATGAGTTTAGAGCTTTCTGTGCTTCTCAAGGCACACGAGTCGACTATGCTTCAGTCGCTCACTCACAGTCGAACGGACAAGCAGAAAGGGCCAATGGCTTAATTCTCAAGGGACTGAAACCCCGACTGATGCGGATCTCAAACATGCAGCAAGCGCTTGGGTTGATGAACTTCCGTCAGTTCTGTGGGGTTTAAGGACAACTCCTAATCGGTCGACCGGACGAACTCCTTTCTTCTTAGTCTATGGAGCCAAAGCTGTTCTGCCAAGTGACCTGATCCACAACGCGCCCGAGTCGAGCTCTTCTCTGAAGAGGAAGCAGAGAAGGCCTGGCAAGATTCAGTCGATCTCTTAGAGGAGGAAAGAGAGATGGCCTTGATCAGGACCATTTATCAGCAAGACTTGCGTCGATTCCACGCTAGAAATGTCAGGGGTCGAGCCTTTCAGGAAGGAGACCTGGTTCTTCGAGTGGATCAACAGAAACCACACAAGCTCGCCCCGACTTGGGAAGGCCCCTTCATCATCACCAAAGTTCTCCACAATGGAGCATACCATCTTTACAGTGTTGAGCATCAAAAAGACGAGCCACGGGCTTGGAACGCGGAGCTGCTCCACCCCTTTTATACTTAAGCACTCATTTGAATAAAATGTAATAAGAAACACCTTTGTAATTTGTTTATCAAAGACAAGAGCTTACGGTCCTCTCATATGATTGTTGTTGTTCTTATTTACTTCTGAAATCCCCCAGTGGGTGGGCTTAGTCACGAATCCGTTTCGCCTAAGTTCGAAAGAAAATCTTGCCGAGTGGAGAGCAATCCTCCCACTTGGGGGCTTAGCTGCAGTCCAGTACTCGCCTAAGTTCTCTCACTCGGAGACTTAGCTGCAGTCCAGTACTCCTAAGTTCGAAAGAAAATCCTACCGAGTGGAGAGCAATCCTCCCACTCGGGGGCTTAGCTGCAGTCCAGTACTCGCCTAAGTTCTCTCCACTAGGAGACTTAGCTGCAGTCCAGTACTCGCCTAAGTTTGAAAAATCCTACCGAGTGGAGAGCAATCCTCCCACTCGGGGGCTTAGCTGCAGTCCAGTACTCGCCTAAGTTCTCTCACTAGGAGACTTAGCTGCAGTCCAGTACTCGCCTAAGTTTGAAAAATCCTACCGAGTGGAGAGAAATCCTCCCACTCGGGGGCTTAGCTGCAGTCCAGTACTCGCCTAAGTTCTCTCACTAGGAGACTTAGCTGCAGTCCAGTACTCGCCTAAGTTTGAAAAATCCTACCAGTGGAGAGCAATCCTCCCACTCGGGGCTTAGCTGCAGTCCAGTACTCGCCTAAGTTCTCTCACTAGGAGACTTAGCTGCAGTCCAGTACTCGCCTAAGTTTGAAAAAATCCTACCGAGTGGAGAGCAATCCTCCCACTCGGGGGCTTAGCTGCAGTCCAGTACTCGCCTAAGTTCTCTCACTGGAGAGTAGCTGCAGTCCAGTACTCGCCTAAGTTTGAAAAAATCCTACCCAGTGGAGAGCAATCCTCCCACTCGGGGGCTTAGCTGCAGTCCAGTACTCGCCTAAGTTCTCTCACTCGGAGACTTAGCTGCAGTCCGTACTCGCCTAAGTTTGAAAAAATCCTACCGAGTGGAGAGCAATCCTCCCACTCGGGGGCTTAGCTGCAGTCCAGTACTCGCCTAAGTTCTCCCACTCGGAGGCTTAGCTGCAGTCCAGTACTCGCCTAAGTTTGAAAAATCCTACCGAGTGGAGAGCAATCCTCCCACTCGGGGGCTTAGCTGCAGTCGTACTCGCCTAAGTTCTCTCACTGGAGACTGCAGTCCATACTCGCCTAAGTTTGAAAAAATCCTACCGAGTGGAGAGCACTCCCACTCGGGCTTAGCTGCAGTCCAGTACTCGCCTAAGTTTGAAAAATCCTACCGAGTGGAGAGCAATCCTCCCACTCGGGCTTAGCTGCAGTCCAGTACTCGCCTAAGTTCTCTCACTCGGAGAGCTTAGCTGCAGTCGCACTCGCCTAAGTTTGAAAAATCCTACCGAGTGGAGAGCAATCCTCCCACTCGGGGGCTTAGCTGCAGTCCAGTACTCGCCTAAGTTCTCTCACTCGGAGACTTAGCTGCAGTCCAACTCGCCTAAGTTTGAAAAATCCTACCGAGTGGAGAGCAATCCTCCCACTCGGGGGCTTAGCTGCAGTCCAGTACTCGCCTAAGTTTCCCTATCCGCAAGGACGATGAGGTGCAGGTCGACTGCAACCTTCTCCTTCAGAGCTACGACACAAGTACAACATGCGCTCCATCCCTTTCCGCAAGGACGACGAGGTGCAAGTCGACTGGAGTCACCACTTCAGAGCTGCATCTCCAGCGCGAAGACTATTCCGAGCAGTAAACAAAGTCTATTCGAAGGCAAAACGCAAGCACATTTGGAGATAAACCAAATTCAGATAAATCCTAAAGTTCCAAGCAGCAAATCAAAAGTATCCGGGCATCGAGCCCGAAGGAGTTTAACAATTACAGCAATCACTCGGCATTCCGAGGCAAATTTAAATCAGATTCAAGTCTCATAAGTTTGTTCACTCAGCAGGAGGAGGGCTGGCAGGCTCCACGAATGAGTCCAGGTCGATCCCATCAGCGATCCGAGTAGCGGCAGCAATGAAAGTCTCCATCAAGGACTGGAAGTCATGCTTTTTGGTGTTAGCTACTTTGATCGTAGCCAGTTTGTCTTCACGAGCCTCCTTACAATGGACTCGCACCAAGGACAGTGCCACGTCAGCACCGCATCGGGCGGAGGACTTCTTCCATTCTTGCACTCGGTCAGGGATCTCATTCAGTCGAGCCATCAGGGATTCCAGGTCATTTTGAAGCGTCGCCCTCGGCCAAAACGATGAGTCGATTTGGGAGACTGCCTCCTTCAGGCGCACGAGGTAGCTTGTGTCGCTGGCGATACGTGACTGTAGTCGGAGCATGTTCATTGCAGCTTCATCGCAAACTGGAGAAGCGATAGGGTCCAGACCCGTCTCGACCTTTCCAGTTTCCTCGTCGAAGTCTTGGCAGAATTCTGCAGCCAAAAATTAGTGAGTCGACCGGGCAAGATCCGATCGCAAGCACCAACACAGTCGGTTTAAAAGAAATACCTTCCAGCGTGAGATAGAGCTTCTTGGCAAGAGTCCTTAGATAAGCTTCTGTGTCGTTCCTCTTGCGGATCGCGGACTCCAGCTTTTCATTCAGAGCAACCTTGTCCTTCTTTAGACTAGTCACTTCACGATTAGCTTCATTGAGACAAGATTTCAGTTTGTTCACCTCCTCTTCCAGCGTTCCGACTGAAGCAAGCTTCTGGTCTGCGAGAGCAGTTTTTTCTTGGGCTGCTTTTTGCGCGACGGAGAGGTCCGAGTCCTTCTTCTCCAGAGCAGACTTCATTTTCTCTGCAAAATAAGCAATTGAATCAAACAAGAGATTAAAGAAATATATTGAAAGTCAGTCGACAGCCAGTTACCTTCCATACCAACAGCTTCGTCTTGAGCTTTCTTCAGATTCTGTTGGGCCAATTCCAAGTCGAGGTTGAGTTGCCTCTGCTTCTCCTCAAGTTCAGCAAACTTGGAAATAAGAATACAAGACTTCTACAGAAGGCAAAAGACGGGTCAGTTGATAAGATTAAGGTTGTTTACTTCCGAGTGAATAAAACCTAAAGAAGTTCGCTTAGACCCCAGCCGACTGCACATAGTCGACTGCGGTCTCGGGGGCTACACCCAGCGGGTGCACTTGGCATGCCCCCGCTGATTAAGACCCAACTCGACCGGTCCGTCCGAACCAAGTCAAAAAAAACTGTTCAGACCACAGTCGACTGCCAGCAGTCGACTGTGGTCTCGGGGACTACACGCAGTGGGTGCACTTGGCGTGCCCCCACCGGTTCAGATCCTACTCGACCAGTCAGCCTGAGTCGAGTGTAAGAAAAGAAAAGGAAAGGAAGGTAGAACTCAGACCCCAGTCGACTACCAGCAGTCGACCGCGGTCTCGGGGACTACACCCAGAGGGTGCACTTAGCGTGCCCCCACCGGTTCAGACCCCACTCACCCAGACCGAGTGGAAGAACGCAACTACCAAAGACAACAAAACACCCAGTGGGTGCTCTGATTCGACGCAAACAACAGGAGATTGTGTAGAAGAAAAAAAAATTTGGGTAGCATATCCTCATAGAACAAGAGTAGTCAGAAAGTCTGCTCACCTGGACATTGGCTCGAAGAGTAGCACTGGCGTTGTAGGCAGCCTGGCTATTCTCATGCACCGTCTTCACCCGCTCCATCATCGCGTCAGCCTGTCGGATGGTTTCCGCAGCCGCTTCCGACTGGTTGTCCGGGACGGGGTAGCTAGTGAAAAAGAGAGCAGACGACCCAGGTGTGGCAGCTTGGAGCTCTGTGGCATGGAGTTGGACGATTCAAGGAATCGCAGGTGCAGTCGACGGTGCGGGGTGCTCACTCGACAAGGGCGTAGCGAAGGTCACAGAGGCCCTGCCCGCGTCTTCAGGTTGACGGGCGGGTGGCGTTGTTGTTGGCCCTTGCCGAGACATCTTACCAGCTGCTACCTTCTTGCTCTTCCTGGGCTTAAGAGCCACATTTTCATCGTCATCTGGAAGATCGATAACGTTGGGTGGAGCTGCAAGACAGATCATTCGACCCCAAGTGAACCACTAGAACGCAATCGACCAAGGAATCAAGAACAAGATCATAAGAGTTTCTACCTGGGTTAGAAGTAATCGCGTCTTCTATCTCCTCGTCCCGGTACTGGAGAGAAGAGGTTCCTGACGTAACAGCACTGTAAAGACCCGCATTCAGTCGGTTACATCCTGTTACTCGAATCGACGAAAAAGAACAAGTCAGATGATTACCCGGAGATGGTAGGGACGGTCACTTTGATGCTGGGCAAAGCCTTCGGTAGTTTGGAGGAGGTGGCTTTTGGTGCTTTCGATGCTGGAGGCGGCACAACTTTGGGCTGCTTTGGAGCCTTCTCAGTCGGTGTTGGGGAAGACGTCCTGGGACGCTTTGAAGACTGCCTAATCGGCGGGGCCACCAGGCTCGGAGTGCTCGCCTGGTCGTGAGCGTGTTTGGATCTCCTCTCCCTGCGAGGAGGCGAGTCTACCTCTTCGTCATCAGTCGATTCGTTGCTCTCCTCATCCTCCTAGGCATCCGAGTACCCTTCGCCGCTCTCGCCCCCGCTCGCTCCCTCCTCAACGTCTTGCTCCTGCACTCCGTTGGGCATGGGGTACATGTCGATGAGGGCCTGAAAGGACAACGACCAAAGGAAGTTCTGTCGACCATCAACAAGATGTCACACAGTGAATCGGAAAGATACTTGATAAAACCGAATCATACCTGCTCCGGCTGACGCGAGTTATCGAATGGAATCACCGTCCTAGACCCCCAAGGGTTGTCTTTGTTGCTGGTGATCCCCATCAACCACTTCTCCAAGGTGTCCTTGATGACGTCCTCCGGGTGGATCCGAGTGGAATCCTCGAGCCCAGAGTACATCCACATCGGATGGTCGCATGCTTGAAGCGGTTGGATGCGTCGACCGAGAAAGACCTCCAGCAAGTCCATCCCGGTCACCCCGTCGTGGACGAGTTGGACGACCCACTCGACCAGCATCTTGACCTGCGCCTTCTCTTCTGGAACAACCTTCAGGGGGGCGGGCTTCTCCACTCGAGCCAAAGAAAAGGGAGGAAGTCCAGTCGACTGACCCGGGGTCGGCTGATCCTTGTAGTAGAACCAAGTCGACTGCCAGCCCCGGACCGAGTCAGGAAGGATCATTGCTGGGAAGGTGCTCTTGCTCCTCATCTAGATCCCTAGGCCCTTGCACATCTGGATCACTTGCGTCCTCTCGTCAGTCGGATTGGCCTTTTTGACCGACTAGGAGCGGCAGGTGAAGATGTGTTTGAAAAGAGCCCAGTGCGGTCGACAGCCCAAGAAATTTTCGCAATCAACACGAAAGCAGCCAGATAGACTATTGTGTTTGGAGTGAAATGGTGGAGCTGAGCCCCAAACAAGTTCAAAAAGCCCCGGAAGAAAGGATGGGGAGGTAGTGAGAATCCGCGATCTACGTGGGTGGCGAGGAGAACACACTCACCCTCCCTTGGCTGCGGCTCGGTCTCGTTCCCCGGGAGCCATGCTGACTTGTGGGGGATCAGCCCCCCCTCCACCAGGTCGTCGAGGTCGTCTTGGGTGATCGTCGAGCGGATCCAGTCGCCCTGGATCCAGCCCGGTGGCAGGCCGGATCTCGACGAGGATCCGCCCCGGCTGGTCCGCTTGCCCTTCGCCTTCGCGGTCGCCTTCTTCATGCGCTCCAGCACCGCCGTCTTCTCTTTCCCCATGGCGACGGATTGAGTTCGAGCGAGGGTCCGGCGACGAGAGCAGAAGCGAGCGTGGCGGAGAGGTCGGGAGAAGAAGAAAAGAGAATGGGAGTGCACGGGGCAGAGGCCTGGTCCGGTGCCTTTTATAAGGTCATTCCCCGAGTGACTGACTGGTGGACCCAGACGATCTAAACAAATCCTGCAACAGTCACGCGCGCAGTACGTGGCGAAAAAGGTGGCGCGGGGATCGAGGAGACATGCCTAATCCATCCCGATTACCACGGTCTCGCCCGTCTGGCACGCTTCCCAAAATTCGAATCCCGCGAAATCCGCAGAGAGCAGAGCAACTCGCCAGACTGAAGACAAACACCCTCTACATTAACATTCGGAATTCTACCGTGAAAATTCACTCAACATAAACCAAGAAATGGACCAAGGCGACTGAAAAAGGAGTCGACGTCGTTTCTTCAAATCATTGTTCCAGAGCAAGATATACTCATAGCACAAAGAATGAGTCAGAAGTGATCTCAACTCCTTCCTCACTCAAACCCTGATCCATTCGGGGGCTAATGATGAAGCTATGTACCTAGGGTAGGGTCATGGATCTGTCCAACATACCCTCCCCAAGGACGCCTCTACAAAGAATCAGAAGCAGTCGAAGAGAAACCATCGTCCATTCGACTATGAGGATGTGTTCACTCGACCACCTTGAAGACACTCGACCACCAGAAGATTTAAAGCCACTCTGCACCAGCAACGGTCAAGCATTTACTTATAGGCTTAATTATCATTTATAGCATTTAATGGCTAGCGTTACCAGTAACGTTCCTCTCTTAATGTACCTTAAACCCCTTGTAACATGGGTTGGCTGGGGTCCTGGCGCACTCTATATAAGCTACCCCCCTCCACTGGCACAAGGGTTGGCATCTCTTGTAAACTCACACACACATATAATCCAGTCGACCGCCTCAGGGCACTGAGACGTAGGGCTGTTACTTCCTCTGAGAAGGGCCTGAACTCGTAAAACTCATGTGTACAACTACTCCATAGCTAGGATCTTGCCTCCTCATACCTACCCCCCATTCTACTATCAGTCTTAGACCCACGGCACCTAGTGTTGCCGACGGAGGCACCCCGACAAGGCAAGGAGTGGCCCAGGGCGGAGCTTGTCGATGTGCGGGCATCGTCAGTGTTGGGGCAGATGATGACTGACCTGAAGCCGGGAAATGCGAGGGCGACCAAAATAACGGGAGCAATGCTCCTGAGGGAGTTCTTGACGCCGCGGGTTGCCCCGCTCCAGGCGCGCGCACGCGCCCCTTCTGGGAGCTTGAAGGAGGGGAAAACAAGGCCCGCCTGAGGCCGGGGGATCTACCTGACGACGAACTGGACGCCGTCCTGCGTCTCATAGTCGGAGACAACCAGGAGTACCCGCCTAGCGCCTTCATCCCCCTGTTTCAACGTAGGGACCGGGAGGGGTTCGTTGCCTCCAGGCCGACTTTTGATGCGCGCGGGCTGGTGCCGCCGGTGTTTTCGGGAGCTCCTACGGTGCAGAAACCGGTCGAGGTGTCTTCTGGCGAGTCCCGCGTAGAGGGGGAAGAGAAGGTGGACTCGGAGGAGACCCCGGAAGAGATGGGGGAGACCTCCCCTTCGAGCAAGGCCGAGATTCTCCACGCCCTTCCTAATGATGCCGAGACCGACGCCTACCAAGGGGGGAAGGGGCAACCCCTCGTCCCGACGAAGGGTAAGTCGTCGGACCGTGGTGCCGCCTCCACCCCAACACCTCCTGGGGCTGGATCCGGTTCTGCCTCCGCACCGCATGGTGCCGCCGGGGCCCAGACGCCTGCCCCTCAGGTACCAATGCTATTAGGCCTCAATCTTCACAAGCGGAGGGTGGAGTACCTCGCGGTGGACCGGTAGGTGTCTCGAGCTTCGCTTTTATCCCTGCTGGTACTTGTTATTTCCTGATGCTCGCCTTTGGTTGATCAGGCCGACATCTTCGTCGAAGAGGAGGAAGGAGGGCACGGCGGCTGTGCCTCTCTCCGCAGAGCAAGGAGGCAACATCGCCCGTGTCTCCCCAGCCCGATCGCCCTTGCGGGGCCAAGAGGAATATCGCCACATGGAATCAACCCCCAAAGCCCTGCTGGCTCCGGAAGTGCCGGTGCTTGGCGCGACTAATGAGGTCCCAGCTGCTCCGGGGCCCGCGCTCTCCCAAGCCCTGGTGACGGCGTTGCTTCCTCCTATTGCTGCACCTCCACTCCTTGGTTCTTCTACTCCTGCTGCCGTCTTGGAGCATGCCCTTTCAGAGATGACCCAACTGCAGGCGGATCTCCTGAGCGCTGACCCGCGCCTAGTGGCCGGGCGTCTGGAGTTGGCCTCCGGCTTGCTTCATTCTGACCTCGCGGTACGCGCGGCGCTGGGCTAGGCTGTTGCGGCTTCCGAGAGGGAGAAGCAAGGGGCCGTCGGTGCTGCACCCGATTGTGAGGCGGCGCTGAAAGACGCCAAGGCCGCCCATGCCCGCTGCCAAGTGCTGGAGGGCGAGTTGCAGAGCCTGCGCAACAAGCACGCCGAAGAGGTAGGCCACCGCCAAGTAGAAGAGAAGGAGATGAAGGCCCGGGAGGAAGCTGTCAAGAACCGTGATGCTGAGCTGGCGGAGCTGGGGAAGAAGCAGGCTGCCGAGGGCAACCGGTTGGAAGAGTTGGAGCAGAAGATGGAGGCGAGGGAGGCCGATCTTGATGACAAGGCGTGAGTCCTGGCCGAAGACCGTGTGGCCTTCGCCGATCTCGAGAAGAGATCTCGCAAGGCGCTGAGGATGCTCTATGAGCATGGCCTGGAGAAGCCGCTGGACACTGATGAGGACGGCCCCGCCCAGCTGGTTCCTCTCATGGTGAAGGCGCTTCAGGAGGTCGTTGAGGGCCTCGGTCCCATGGCGGAGGCGGAAGCTCACGTTCTGTCTTCAGCCGCACTGACTCACGTCCTCAGCCATCTGCACCTCCGCGACCCCAACGCCTGCCTTGACGAGCTGCTGGAGCCTGTGGCTGAAGATCTCTACGAAGCCGCCGCCGCAGCTGTTCAAGGTCAAGTGGAGACTTTGCTGGGGAAGTTCCGCGGCTTTGTCTCCGATCCTCTGTCTGGCGATGCCGCGGATCCTGCAGCTAGTGGTGAAGGTGAGAACATCGTCGCCCATGGGGGAGCACCTTCCGCAGGCGACGGCAACATCCAGGGGTGACCTGCGGCTATTCTTCTTGTTTCATTCCTGCGACATACATCAAGCCTCGTGGAGGCATTTACACTTTTCATTTGGTATTGTGAGAACAGTTTGCTTGTAATATTTGCTTCGAGATTTTGTGTTCTCCTTCCTATTTGCTTTGTTCTGCATCGACAGAACCCGGCCCCGCGCATACCTCAACCGCCATTGGGCCGACCGGAGACCAGGACGGTCCAAGGAGTGAGGGGCTACGTGACCAGTTAGGCTCCTGAGTCGCGATGCTTGGGAGTCCCCCTTGACGTGCGCACAACATATAGGGAGAGTTCGTGAGGATAGATTAATGCTCTACGTCGAAAGAGCCCGGCCCCGCGCATACCTCAACTGCCATTGGGCCGACCGGAGGCCAGGCGGACCAAGGAGTGAGGGGCTATGTGACCAGTTAGGCTCCTGAGTCGCGATGCTAAGGAGTCCCCCTTGATGTTCAAACAATTTCCATACCTGCCCTCGCTGAGGCCTCGAGAGGGGCGCGCGACGCCCAGGTCCGGGGACCTGGTTGGGTGGCGTGCGCTTAGGCGTGACCCGAGCGCAGCCCCCATGCTCAGCCCCCTCGCGCGACTCTCTCGAGGGAAGGCGTCGTGGTGAGGCTGGGCGCTAAGCTCTGGGCTCCCTGAGGTTGGTACGGTCGTGGGGTCACCCTCAGTTGTTTATCACCAGCGCGGAGCATAGTGCTTCCGCTTGTGCACGGGCATAGCCGGTCCTCGGTAGTGTCGACAGCCAGCACGGAGCATGGAGCTTCCACTTGGGCGTGGGATGGGGGGCCTCCGGGAGGAGCCCTCGGGGAGTGTACACCCCCGCCCTGACATGTGCCTTGCATGGCAAGGCTGCGATGTGTATCTAGGCCCTCGTGAGCCAACGCGGGACTCACGAGGCCCTACCTCAAGGCGGGTTGTGCCTGATCTTGAGGATTGGTGACTGTATGTCCCTGCAAGGTGGTTAGATGCAAGCACTCTACGTCCTCAGGTCCCGGCCCTCGAGCGAGGTCAGCCGCCGCTGGTATGCCAGGTCGCGGTGCCGTGGTCAAGGCCAAGGGGTGAGGGCTGGAGAGCCTGTAAGAGCCCCTGAGTCGCGATGCACAGGAGCCCCCCTTTTAACGTGTAAGCGGGTTGCATGGGATAAACAGACCCGCGGAGGGCAGCAACCGAGCAGGCGATAGCCGTCTGCAAATTAAGCATGAAGAGCAGATCGACTTGGATAAATGCAGGAAGATACATGCCACTGGGTGTGGCCCGAGCGACGTGGGGATGATGCAGCCCAAGGGGCGCCCCCAACAAGGTAAGCTAAAGACATAAGCAAAAGGGGTACATGCCACAGGGATGGACCCATGTGGCCTGGGAATAATGCAGCCCGAGGGCCGCTCCCAACTTAAATGAACTTGGACGATGTCACCTGGTCCTGTAGATGAAATAGAGTTGGTGCAGCTGAAGCCACACGTTGAAGGAATGGCTCCTCATGAGCCACCGGGACCCTGAGCCTCGAGAGGCTCTGGGGGCTCTGAGGGTTTCCTGAATACCGCTCCCATCTCCTCCTGAACGGTGTGGAACCTGGCCTCCTGAGCCGCTAGGGCTTGCCGCACGTTGCGCTGATAGGCCAACGCCATGCTCGGCAAGACGAAGGGCATATAAACGTAGCTGTGTGGTGGACCCTCATAGCGACCCGCATTATAAGGCCAGAAGTGCTCCTGAGAAGCAGCCCTGTTGATCCCTGGGATGTCGACGCAGGCGCGCAGCCTGGCATCCTCGCCTGGATGGGGGGTTGCGCCTTGTGAGTGGCCGTGGCCGCGCATGGCCCTTGCCTCTTGCAGTTCCTCTGTGGTCTTGGTTATGAACTCCTGAGCGGTGGGCACTCCTTGCCCTGTGCTCTCTTGAGGAAAGTGTGCCGTGAAGCACGCTTCCAAGTGGTGCCCAAGCGCCTCCCTCGTGAGGTTGGCAAGGTCTGAGGCTCTCCAGGAGAGAGCCCTCGAGTCCTGCCTGAGGAGGGCGCCGGGCGCGCTTTCCTATGCGGTGGAGGGAGGAGCCCCTGGAGCGGTCGCTGATCCTGACGAGGCTCCTGACGCAACGCCATCTTCTTGGGGTCCTGCGTGGCGCGGCAGCTTCTTCTTGGGGATGGTCTCCGGAGGGCCTTCACTTCTGCAGTCAGGGTCGTCGATTGCTGCGGCTTGGAAGGCGCGCTCAAGGGAGCACACCGCATCCCTTTCTTCACATGGGACCGTGATGATTCCCTCGCTTCCTAGCATCTTGAGGACGTTGTAGCCATGGTGAGTGACTGCCATGAACTTGGCCAGGGCTGGATACCCGAGGATGGCATTGTACAGCAGGCGGATGTGCGCGACGTCGAAGTCGATGAGCTCGGTGCGGTAGTTCTTGCGCTCCCCGAAGGTGAGAGGCAGCCGGACTTGCCCTATCGGTGTGGTGGAACCGTCAGTCACTCTTGAGAAAGGCTTGGTTGGCTGGAGCTGCTCATAGGGCACTTGGAGGTTGTCGAACGTGTCGATGGATAGGATGTTGAGCCATGCGCCACCGTCGATGAGAGTCTTGGTGACTTGCACATTGCTGATGACTGGGGAACACAGCATAGGCAGGGTGCCAGCGGTGGCTGTGCACCTGAGATGGTCTGCCGAGTTGAAGGTGATGGCGCATTGAGACCACCCGAGCGGGCGCGTGGCCTCGAGCTTGGGGAGCTCCGCATTCACCTCGCGAGAGAACTGTTTGAAGATGCGCCGGGAGGCGGGGGCCTGAGCTCCACCCAGGATGCAAGCGATTGCACGCGGCTCCTTGAAGCCCCCAGCCCCCTCATCCTGGTGGTGGTCGTCATTCCTTCTTGGTGGCGGCAACGGGGGAAGACCAGCGTTGCCATGGGGGCGATCCTCACGAGGCGGGTCCCTCCAGGCGCCCTCGCGAGGTTGGTCCTGCCAGCGGTCCTCACGAGGTTGGTCGCGCCACTCCTGGCGCGGGCCATGGTTGTCCCAGCGTCCGCCTCCGCATCCTCCTCCGCCGACGTAGCCCCGGTCGTTGCGCTCGGGGCGTCGACCGAAGCGTCCTTCCCAAATGGCTCTGAGCTCTTGACAGTCGCTGGTGTTGTGGGTGCTCAGGTTGTGGAAGGCGCAGAACGGACGGTCGTTCTTGGATGACTCGGGCTGATCTCTGCCTCGCTTGGTGCCGGGCTCCGCTGCGAGCACCACTGCCTCTTTGCGCTTCACGTGCTTGGCCTTGGCCTTCTTCTCTTCCACTCCTGTAGCTGGCAGCTCAAGGAGAGAGAGGCGCCCCTCCTCAGCTCTTGAGCACTTGGTCGCCAGGTTGAACAGCTCCTGAGACGTGCAAAGCTCCTCATGGATAGCTAGTTCTTCCTTCATCTTGACGTTGTGGACGCCGTCGGAGAACACGGAGATGATGGCCTCGTCCGTGACCTTGGGGATCTTGAGGTGGGTGTTGTTGAAGCACTGGATGTACTTCTGGAGGGTCTCTCATGGTTCTCTCATGGTTGTTTTTTGATGCGGCATAGATCGCCCGCAGCCGGTGGGCGATCATGAGTGCCTTGGAAGTTAGCGACGAAGCGGTCACACATCTCGTCCCAGGAGGAGATCGAGCCATGCTGCAGGTTCAGGAGCCAGGAGCGGGCCCCATCCTTGAGAGCCATGGGAAACCAGTTCACCATGATTTTTTCGTCGCCGTTGGCCGCTTCGGTGCTCAACTCATAGAGCTGCAGGAACTCCGCGGGGTCGGCGGTGCCGTCGTATCGAGGAGGTAGATCTGGCTTAAACTTGCCTAGCCAGGCAACACTACGCAGCTCAGGGGTGAAGGCGCGGCAGCCGGCCATGGTTGCCGGGGCCCGCTTCGGAGGTGGAGCTAGGTCTTGACGAGGTCCGCGCTGCGCCACTACAGGCGGCGCGCGATCTTGGCAAGGTGACGCGGGGAGCGCCGGTGCAGCTGGTCGCGGGATTTCTTAGTAGCTTCTATCTTCACGCGCGGTCGCCGGGCGCGGTGGATCAGGGCGCGGTGGGCTAATCTCAGGAATGGCTATTTTTGATACGATGCAAACGGTGACACCAGATATATATACAATATGCCTCGGAATAGCCGCCTCCATGGCGTCCTTCATTCTGCTTGGAGGAGAACCCACCAAGCGTATAGCATTCCCTCACGCGAGGTGGCGGTGGCATGCCATGAGCCACATCACCCACGGCTGGTTGAGAGGGAGGCAGAGAGTGGGACGGTGCCAGAGAGCCCCCTGCGGCACGGACAAGCTCGGCGACGCGGTCGAGCCACTCCTCATAGAGGTCGTTGACAGGGCGGTAACGCAGGAGCTTGTTCGTCGCGATGAGCGCGGCCCGTGCCTCCATGAGAGCGTGGTGCGCATGAGACGAAGAACCAGCATGGGTGAGTGATGGAGTGGCGGTGCGGCCGTCCTGCCGCACCGAAGGATGCTGCGAGGACGCCAGCTGCTCGTTCCCCACCGGGCCGGTGGCAGCGTTGGCGGTGGGGGCGGAGAACGACGAGGTGGCCCGTCGACGGGAGCCGTCTGAGCGACACGGGCGGTGAGGGCAGCCCGACGCTCAGCTCGAGCACGGCGAGCGTCCGACATGGAGACGACGGAGCGACGGAGCGGCGAACTGACAAAAAGGAGGCTACGGCGCTCCCCTACCTGGCGCGCCAAATGTCGGATGTGGGGTTCCGGCTAACCCTTAAGGTTCGAACACTGGGGTGCGTGCGAAGTCTTTCCCTCCTACTGATCTACGCTCAAGCTCGCTAAGATCTTACGGACGAACTCGACGAACTCACAACACAAAAAGACATGAGGTTTATACTGGTTCGGGCCACCGTTGTGGTGTAATATCCTACTCCAGTGTGGTGGTGGTGGTGGATTGCCTCTTGAGCTGATGATGAACAGTACAAGGGGAAGAACAAGAGGTGTTCTTGTGCTTTCGGACTTGTGTGTCTCTCTAGGTCTGATGAGGTCTCCCCCCTCTACTATGGTGGCTAGTCCTATATATAGAGGCCCTGGTCCTCTTCCCAAATATTGAGCGGGAAGGGAGCCAACAATGGCGGGCTAATTCGAAGGGGGACAGCTAATACAAGCTATCCTGACAAAAGTAGTCTTTGCCTACACAAAGCTCTGGTGGTGACGCCGTCTTGGGCTCCACGATGACCTCCGTCTTGCAGTCCATGGTCTTGGTCTTGTTGCATCGAAATGGAAACCTTTGCCCGAGGCCTCGGTACTCCGTGGCTGCGCTTGCCTCCCTTGCACCAAAGAGGAAACAAGGATGCTGCGTGTGCTGGCGCCCGCCTGGTGTCGATTGTCATGGCTCACGTCGCGAGAGCCTCGTGAGGTTTGCCCCGCCTTGATATCTCCGCTCCTCGTGAGCCTGCCTGACCAGGCCGCTCCAGAAGAGGTCTTGCGTCATCCACCTCATGAGGCTTGGCCCCTCACGAGGGTCTTGGTTGCCTTGTTGGTGAAGAAGGGTCGTACGGCCTGCTGCTTGGCCACGCCGCGGGCCGCAGGCAGGCAAGTCTGGGGACCCCCGTTCCCAGAACTCCGACAGCATCATCTGGTCGTTCAATAGTGCTGGATGCTCTGGCACCAAGTACTATGACCAGAAGAGTTTCTCCGTCGTGTTCCCCTCTTGGGCCCGAAAAAACTTCGCAACGTCGGCGGCACTCTTCGGAAGATCCGCAAATGCGTCTGGAGAACTCCATAGTCGAGTGAGCAGGGCATATTTTTGACTACCGAATTTACTCTGCAAAAGAAAGAGCTTACCAGCCGCTATGTGTTCAGCCTTCTTGATCTCCTCGTGAGCCGCCCGGGACTCGGTCCACGCCTCCTTGGCCTCCTGGAGAGCCTTGGTGAGTTTGACTGCTTGCGCCTTATTCTTCTCCTCCATGGCCTCACACTTACCGGCAGCGTCTTTGAGCTCTTGCTCGACGTCGGTCACCCTCTCCTCATACTGGCAGCGGGTGGCCTGCTCGGCCTTTAAGTCTGCAGCCGCTTTATCAGCGGCCGCTTTGCTCACCCTCGCCTTCTCTTTGTCTTGCGACAGGGCGCCCTTGAGGGTCTCGACCTCAGTTGCACTGCCTGCAATCAAATACATGACAAAGTGTGTGAGTTTAAACTCCGCATTTGCATATAATTTCAATTGTATAAACAACCTTTAAAAAAACATACCTTGCGCCTCATCGAACCGCTTGTTAATGCGGTCGAGGTCATCATCGGCCAGCTTCAGCTTCCGCTTGAGCTCGGAAACTTGAGCGGCATGGGAGGTCGCCGCCAACGGGGAAGCCTGTTCATTCAATAGATATGTACGTTACCTTCTACGATAATCATTTGATCCTCTGTTCGGCTTTTTTCCAAAACCGAATAGACTCTCAGGGGCTACTATCTATATACAGGCATATTTCCTTCATATGAAAAAGTGCCTTACATCGCATACCTCAAAGCCTGTCAGTAGGCTGGTGAAGGCTTCGTTCAGCCTACTCTTGGAGGACTGAACCTTCTCAACCACCGTACCCATCAGGGTATGGTGCTCCTCCATGACGGAAACACGTAGAAGTTCTTCCACCAAAGTGTCCGGCGCCTCCGGATTGATGGAGGTCACTGGTGGAGTCGATGCACCCCCCCCCCCTCCTTCAAGGGGGTTGCTCGCTCGATTCCGGAGTGTGCGTCTTCGGAAAGGTGTTCGGCTGGGGGCCGGATTGATCATGGCCCCCGTCGTCTGTCTCCATGGGGGTTGGTTCCCCCATGTTCTCGGCAGCCAAGGTGTTACCCTCTGGCACCATCTTGGCAGCCTCCCGAACCTCTCCATGGCCTGGAGAGGCTCTTCGGGACAACACTTCGGTGTCATCCGTAGCGGTTGGCGGGGAGGCTCGCGGAGGCATCTTGCTCTCCACCATTCCCGGCTCCACCAAGCTCCCCGAAGATGATGATAACTGGGGGAGATCGCGGGCCGGACTGATGCACACAATACAATGCGTTAGAACTACAATCATAAAACCGGATATATATGTACATTATCCTTGGATACTTACGACGTGGCCAGGGGCTTCGACCTGGGGCACCACTCAGGTATGACTTCATTATCCGAATCCGAGCCATCCGAGAGGGATATCTTTCCCCTCTTGGACACCTCCGCCTCTGGGACTACGGAGGCCCCCCTTTTATTCTTCCTCCCCTTAAGGGTAGATTCATTTTCGGTGTCCTCCTCCTCTTCGTCTTCATCTCCCTCGTGGGAGGAGGGAGCCTTGGTTTCTCTGGACATAGCATCCGAAGTGCCTTTATGGTGGAGGCCACCTTTGGCCTCCTTGCCCTTCTTCTTGGACTTCTTCTCCAGCGCCTGATACTGCACCGGGACCAACATCCTCATTAGCAGGGGAATGGCTGGGTCTTTGGGTAGCGGAGCTGGCACTTTATCTGCTCCGCCTTCTTTGTCTAGCCCTGATTGAAGGATGGAAGGCTCAGCATACCTTTTGATTTACGAACTGAAGTTATGTTCGGAAACTAAAATGCTTATCGGGGTGGCCGGATGCACGCTGTGAAGGCGGATGTCGTCGGTCATCTCTGACCACGTATTCTGGGCCTTGAAGAGCAGCTTCCAGATCTCTTCGTGCGTTGTGCCGAAGAATCACTGCAGGGTCCGCGGCCCTTCTGGATTGAACTCCCACATGTGGAGAGGCCGGCGCTGGCAGGGGAGGATCCGGCGGAAAATCATCACCTGAATCACATCGGTGAGACTGGTGTTCTTCTCTATCATGTTTTTGATGCACCTTTGCGGCACCATCACTTCATCGGACGATGCCCACTCCAGGCCCTTGTTGATCCATGACGCGGGCCGCATTGGGGTCCGGATTTAAACTCAGGAGTGGCTGTCCATGTGGTGCCGTGGGGTTCGGTGATGTAGAACCACTCCTGCTGCCATCCCTTCATGGTCTCCACGAAGGCCCCTTTGGGCCAGGTGACGTTGGGGAGCTTGCTCACCATGGCGCCGCCGCAGTCCGCGTGTTGTCCATCGACCACTTTTGGCTTCACATTGAAAACCTTAAGTCATAGGTGGAAGTAGGGGGGATGCAGAGGAGCGCCTCACACAAGACGATGAACGCCGAAATGTGGAGGAAGGAATTTGGGGCTAGATCATGGAAATCAATCCCATAATAGAACATGAGGCTACGGATGAAAGGGTGGAGAGGAAACCCTAATCCACGAAAGAAGTGGGGGATAAACACCACTCTCTCGCTGGGCTTCGGAGTAGGGATGATCCTCTTTTTGGTAGGGAGCATGTGCGCGATACTCGCAGCCAGGTACCCCGCTTCCTGGAGTTCCTTGACGCCCTTCTCCCTGACGGAGGAAGTCATCCACTTGCCCTGCGAGATGGATCCGGCCAAGGCTGGAGAGGTTGGGCGGTGGGAAAGATCGAAGCTTGGGCACTAGAGCTCGAGGCTAGGAAGGCAGAAGTTAGAATAAGGCGTGGGGAAAAAATATGGATCTTTATCCGCTTATATAGGCAGTGAATATCAAGTGCCCCCCACAAGCCTTAAAACTCACCTATTCCCAAGGGGACGAGCGAACGACATAGTTGGATAACCCAAATCCATATTGATGAGAATCCCACAATAAGGGGGCACGATCTCTGCTTTGACTAGACATGTTAATGGAGGCTGCGCCTCGAAACACAAAGCGGGAGGCCAAAACAAGGTTCGAAATAACAAGAAGGCTAGATGTAACGTTTCACCGAAAAAGCTGTCAGTGGATATACCTTATCTTAATTATGCATTATGCCCTTGTGGTTGGGGATTATAACTGTTATATAGAGCCAGATACAGTTCTCTTGCTCAGAAAACTACTTTGAAGTATGCGGAGGAGGAACCTGCCATGCAATGCCGCAGACAATCTGCGTATCGAACACATCGTCATTGAAAGACTAGTTCACAGGCTACTGAGGGAGTCCTGGATTACGGGGTGCTCAAGTGTCCGGGATATGTAACATTGATGTCTTCTACACAACCTTCTTCTTGTAGACGTTGTTGGGCCTCCAAGTGCAGATGTTTGTAGGGAAGTAGCAAATTTCCCTCAAGTGGATGACCTAAGGTTTATCAATCTGTGGGAGGCGTAGGATGAAGATGGTCTCTCTCAAACAACCCTGCAACCAAATAACAAAGAGTCTCTTGTGTCCCCAACCCACCCAATATAATGGTAAATTGTATAGGTGCACTAGTTCGGCGAAGAGATGGTGATACAAGTGCAATATGGATAGTAGATAAAGATTTTTGTAATCTGAAAATATAAAACAGCAAGGTAGCAAGTGGTAAAAGTGAGCGTAAACGATATGGCAATGCTAGGAAACAAGGCCTAGGATTCAGACTTCCACTAGTGCAAGTTCTCTCAACAATAATAACATAATTGGATCATATAACAATCCCTCAACATGCAACAAAGAGTCACTCCAAAGTCACTAATAGCGGAGAACAAACGAAGAGATTATTGTAGGGTACGAAACCACCTCAAAGTTATTCTTTCTGATCGATCTATTCAAGAGTCTGTAATAAAAGAACACGAAGCTATTCTTTCCGTTCAATCTATCATAGAGTTCATACTAGAATCAAACCTTAAGACACAAATCAACCAAAACCCTAATGTCACCTAGATACTCCAATGTCACCTCAAGTATCAGTGGGTATGATTATACGATATGCATCACACAATCTCAGATTTATCTATACAACCAACACAAAGAACTTCAAAGAGTGCCCCAAAGTTTCTACCGGAGAGTCAAGACGGAAATGTGTGCCAACCCCTATGCATAAGTTCACGAGGTCACGGAACTCGCAAGTTGATCACCAAAACATACATCAAGTGGATCACATGATATCCCATAGTCACCACAGATAAGCACATGCAAGACATACATCAAGTGTTCTCAAATCCTTAAAGACTCAATCTGATAAGATAACTTCAAAGGGAAAACTCAATCCATTACAAGAGAGTAGAGGGGGAGAAACACCATAAGATCCAACTATAATAGCAAAGCTCGCGATACATCAAGATCATGCCAAATCAAGAATACGAGAGAGAGAGAGAGAGATCAAACACATAGCTACTGGTACATACCCTCAGCCCCGAGGGTGAACTACTCCCTCCTCATCATGGAGAGCGTCGGGATGATGAAGATGGCCACCGGAGAGGGATTCCCCCCTCTGGCAGGGTGCCGGAACGGGTCTAGATTGGTTTTCGATGGCTACAGAGGCTTGCGGCGGCAGAACTCCCGAGCTAGGTTTCTTTCTGGAAGTTTGGGTATATAGAAGAGGTGTTGGAGTCGGGAACAAGTCAGGAGGGTCCCCGAGGTGGCCACGAGGTAGGGGGCATGCCCAGGGGGGTAGGGCGTGCCCCCACCCTCGTGGTGGCTTCGGGACTCTTCTGGCCCATCTCCGGTACTTCGTGGGCTTCTTCTTGTCCAAAAATGATCTCCGTCAAATTTCAGGTCAATTGGACTCCGTTTGGTTTTCCTTTTCTGCGATACTCAAAAACAGGGAAAAAACATAAACTGGCATTGGTTTCTAGGTTAATAGGTTAGTCCCAAAAATCATATAAAATACCATATAAATGCATATAAAACATCCAAGTTTGATAATATAATAGCATGGAACAATAAAAAATTCTAGATACGTTGGAGACGTATCAAGCATCCCCAAGCTTAATTCCTGCTCGTCCTCGAGTAGGTAAATGATAAAAACAGAATTTTTGATGTGGAATGTTACCTAACATATTTATCCATGTAATTCTCTTTATTGTGGCAAGAATTTTCAGATCCGAAAGATTCAAGAAAAAAGTTTAATATTGACATAAAAATCATAATACTTCAAGCATACTAACAAAGTAATCATGTCTTTTCAAAATAACATGGCCAAAGAAAGCTATCCCTACAAAATCATATAGTCTGGCTATGCTCTACCTTCATCACACAAAATATTTAAATCATGCACAACCCGGATGACAAGCCAAGCAATTGTTTCATACTTTTGATGTTCTCAAACTTTTTTAATCTTCGCACAATACATGAGCATGAGCCATGGTTATAGCACTATAGGTGGAATAGAATGGTGGTTGTGGAGAAGACAAAAGGAGAAGATAGTCTCACATCAACTAGGCGTATCAACGGGCTATGGATATTCCCATCAATAGATATCAATGTGAGTGAGTAGGGATTTCCATGCAACTGATGCACTAGAGCTATAAGTGTATGAACGCTCAAAAAGAAACTAAGTGGGTGTGCATCCAACTCGCTTTCTCACGAAGACCTATGTCATTTTGAGGAAGACCATCATTGGAATATACAAGCCAAGTTCTATAATGAAAGTTTCCCACTAGTATATGAAAGTGAAAACATAGGAGACTCTCTATCATGAAGATCATGGTGCTACTCTGAAGCAGAAGTGTGGTAAAAGGATAGTAGCATTGCCCCTTCTCTCTTTTTCTCTCATTTTTTTGTTTTTTTGGGCCTTCTCTTTCTTTATGCCCTCTTTTTTCTCCTTTTTATTTTATTTTTCATCTGGAGTCTCATCCCGACTTGTGGGGGAATCATAGTCTCCATCATCCTTTCCTCACATGGGACAATGCTCTAATAATGATGACCATCACACTTTTATTTACTTACAACTCAAGAATTACAAGTCGATACATAGAACAAAATATGACTCTATATGAATGCCTTCGGCGGTGTACCGGGATGTGCAATGACTCATGAGTGACATGTATGAAAGAATTATGAACGGTGGCTTTGCCACAAATACGATGTCAACTACATGATCATGCAAAGCAATATGACAATGATGGAGTGTGTCATAATAAACGGAATGGTGGAAAGTTGCATGGCAATATATCTCGGAATGGCTATGGAAATGCCATAATAGGTAGGTATGGTGGCTGTTTGAGTAAGGTAATGGTGGGTTTATGGTACCAGCGAAAGTTGCGCGGTACTAGAGAGGCTAGCAATGGTGGAAGGGTGAGAGTGCGTATAATCCATGGACTCAACATTAGTCATAAAGAACTCAAATACTTATTGCAAAAATCTATTAGTTATCGAAAGAAGTACTACGCGCATGCTCCTAGGGGGATAGATAGGTAGGAAAAGACTATCGCTCGGCCCCGACCGCCACTCATAAGGAAGACAATCAATAAATAAATCATGCTCCGACTTCATCACATAACGGTTCACCATACGTGCATGCTACCAGAATCACAAACTTTAACACAAGTATCTCTCAAATACACAACTACTCAACTAGCATGACTCTAATATCACCATCTTCATATCTCAAAACAATCATCAAGTATCAAACTTCTCATAGTATTCAATGCACTTTATATGAAAGTTTTTATTATACCCATCTTGGATGCCCATCATATTAGGACTAAATTGATAAACAAAGAAAATTACCATGCTGTTCTAAAATACTCTCAAAATAATATAAGTGAAGCATGAGAGATCAATAATTTCTATAAAATAAAACCACCACCGTGCTCTAAGAAGATATAAGTGAAGCACTAGAGCAAACGACAAACTACTCTGAAAGATATAAGTGAAGATCAATAGTAGTTGAATAATTATGTAACTATGTGAAGACTCTCTAACATTTAAGAATTTCATATCTTGGGATATTATTCAAACAGCAAGCAGAACAAAAGAAAATAAAATGACGCTCCAAGCAAAACACATATCATGTGGTGAATAAAAATATAGCTCCAAGTAAAGTTACCAATGAACGAAGACGAAAGAGGGGATGCCATCCGGGGCATCCCCAAGCTTAGGCTCTTGGTTGTCCTTGAATATTACCTTGGGGTGCCTTGGGCATCCCCAATCTTAGGCTCTTGCCACTCCTTATTCCGTAGTCCATCGAATCTTTACCCAAAACTTGAAAACTTAACAGAAAACTTGTAAGCTCCGTTAGTATAAGAAAATAAATAACCACTTAGGTACTGTTGTGAACTCATTATAAATTCATATTGGTGTAATATCTACTGTATTCCAACTTCTCTATGGTTCATACCCTCCGATACTACTCATACATTCATCAAAATAAGTAAACAACACATAGAAAAACAGAATCTGTCAAAAACAGAACAGTCTGTAGTAATATGTATCAAACGTATACTTCTGGAACTCAAATAATTCTGAAATAAATTGGTGGATGTGAGGAATTTGTCTATTAATCATCTGCAAAAATAATTAACCTAATATCACTCTCCAGTAAACAATGGCAGCAAATCTCGTGAGCGCTAAAGTTTCTGTTTTTTAAAGCAAGATCGCAAAGACTTCACCCAAGTCTTCCCAAAGGTTCTACTTGGCGCAAACACTAATTAAAACATAAAACCACATATAAATAGAGGCTAGATGAATTATTTATTACTAAACAGGAACAAAAAGCAAAGAACAAAAATGAAGTTGGGTTGCCTCCCAACAAGCGCTATCGTTTAACGCCCCTAGCTAGGCATGATGATTTCAATGATGTTCACATAAAAGATAAGAATTGCAACATAAAGAGGGCATCATGAAGAATATGACTAGCACATTTAAGTCTAACCCACTTCCTATGCATAGGGATTTTGTGAGCAAACAATTTATGGGAACAATAATCAACTAGCATAGGAAGGTAAAGCAAGCAAAACTTCAAGATTTTCAACACATAGAGAGGAAACTTGATATTATTGCAATTCCTACAAGCATATATTCCTCCCTCATAATAATTTTCAGTAGCGTCATGAATTAATTCAACAATATAGCTATCACATAACATATTCTTAACACGATCCACATGTATGCAAAGTTGACACTCTTCCAAAATAGTGGGATTAACAATAACTAAAGTCATGACCTCTCCAAACCCACTTTCATAATTATCACAATAAGATTCAACACCCTCCAAAAAAGTGGCATCATTACTTCCTAAAGTTGACACTCTTCCATACCCACTTTCATAAATATAATCATCATAAATAGGAGGCATGCTATCATCAAAATAAATTTGCTCATCAAAACTTGGGGGACAAAAAATATCATCTTCATCAAACATAGCATCCCCAAGCTTGTGGCTTTGCATATCATTAGCATCATGGATATTCATAGAATTCAAACTAACAACATTGCAATCATGCTCATCATCCAAAGATTTAGTGCCAAACATTTTAATACATTCTTCTTCTAAAACTTTGGCACAATTATCGGAATCCTTATTTTCACGAAAGATGTTAAGAAGATGAAGCATATGAGGCAACCTTAATTCCATTTTTTGTAGTTTTCTTTTATAGACTAAACTAGTTATAAAACAAGAAACTAAAAGATTCGATTGCAAGATCTAAAGATATACCTTCAAGCGCTAACCTCCCCGGCAACGGCGCCAGAAAAGAGCTTGATGTCTACTACACAACCTTCTTCTTGTAGACGTTGTTGGGCCTCCAAGTGCAGAGGTTTGTAGGACAGTAGCAAATTTCCCTCAAGTGGATGACCTAAGGTTTATCAATCCGCTTGTGTCCCCAACACATCCAATACAATGGTAAATTGTATAGGTGCACTAGTTCGGCGAAGAGATGGTGATACAAGTGCTATATGGATAGTAGATAAAGATTTTTGTAATCTGGAAATATAAAAACTACAAGGTAGCAAGTGGTAAAAGTGAGTGTAAACGATATTGCAATGCTAGGAAACAAGGCCTAGGGTTCATACTTTCACTAGTGCAAGTTCTCTCAACAATAATAACATAATTGGATCATATAACAGTCCCTCAACATGCAACAAAGAGTCACTCCAAAGTCACTAATAGCAGAGAACAAACGAAGAGATTATTGTAGGGTACGAAACCACCTCAAAGTTATTCTTTCTGATTGATCTATTCAAGACTCCGTAATAAAATAACATGAAGCTATTCTTTCCGTTCAATTTATCATAGAGTTTGTACTAGAATAACACCTTAAGACACAAATCAACCAAAACCCTAATGTCACCTAGATAATCCAATGTCACCTCAAGTATCTGTGGGTATGATTATACGATATGCATCACACAATATCAGATTCATCTGTTCAACCAACACAAAGAACTTCAAAGAGTGCCCCAAAGTTTATACCGGAGAGTCAAGACGAAAACGTGTGCCAACCCCTATGCATAAGTTCATGAGGTCACGGAACTCGCAAGTTGATCACCAAAACATACATCAAATGGATCACGTGATATCCCATTGTCACGACAGATAAGCACATGCAAGACATACATCAAGTTTTCTCAAATCCTTAAGGATTCAATCCGATAAGATAACTTCAAAGGGAAAACTCAATCCATTACAAGAGAGTAGAGGGGGAGAAACACCATAAAATCCAACTATAATAGCAAAGCTCGCGATACATCAAGATCGTGCCAAATCAAGAACATGAGAGAGAGATCAAACACATAGCTACTAGTACATACCCTCAGCCCCGAGGGTGAACTACTCCCTCCTCGTCATGGAGAGCGTCGGGATGATGAAGATGGCCACTGGAGAGGGATTCCCCCCCTCCGGCAGGGTGCCGGGACGGGTCTAGATTGGTTTTCGGTGGCTACAGAGGCTTGCGGCGGCGGAACTCCCGATCTAGGTTTCTTTCTGGAAGTTTGCGTATATATAAGAGGTGTTGGAGTCAAGAACAAGTCAGGGGGGTCCCCGAGGCGGCCATGAGGTAGGGGGCGCCCCCCCACCCTCGTGGTGGCCTCGGGACTCTTCTGGCCCATCTCCGGTACTCCATGGACATCTTCTGGTCCAAAAATGATCTCCATGAAATTTTAGGTCAATTGGACTCCATTTGGTTTTCCTTTTCTACGATACTCAAAAACAAGGAAAAAACAGAAACTGGCACTGGGCTCTAGGTTAATAGGTTAGTCCCAAAAATCATATAAAATACCATATAAATGCATATAGAACATCCAAGGTTGATAATATAATAGCATGGAACAATCAAACATTATAGATACGTTGGAGACGTATCAAACATCGGCAGGACTGGTGGGCCGTGAAGATGCAAGGCAGGAAGCCTTCCCCCGTGTTCGGATGGGAATATCCTTTGCGTGGATGGCAAGCTTGATGTCCGGATGTATAGTTTCCTTTCTCCGTAAACCGACTCTGTACAACCCTAGGCCCCTCCGGTGTCTATATAAACCGGAGGGTTTTAGTCCATAGAGGCTATCGGAATTTACATAGGCTAGACAGGTAGGGTTTAGCCATTATGATCTCGAGGTAGATCGACTCTTGTAACCCCTATACTCATCAAAGTCAATCAAGCGAGAAGTAGGGTATTACCTCCATTAAGAGGGCCCAAACCTGGGTATACATTGTGTCCCCATGTCTCCTATACCTTCGATCCTCAGATGCACAGTTCGGGACCCCCTACCCGAGATCAGCCGGTTTTGACACCAACATTGAGGTAAACTACTCACGCTTCATCAGAAGGGCAATAGAGTTGACATAGAATCCCTCTGTGATCGAATCCCCCTCCGGCAAGGTGCCGGAAAAGGTCCCTAGATGGGATCTCACGGGTACAGAAGGTTGCAGCAGTGGAAAAGTGTTTTCATGGATGCCTCTGGTGGTTTGGGAATATATGTGAATATATAGACGAAAGAATTAGGTCAGGAGGGTCACGGGGAGCCCACAAGACAGGGGCACCGCCTACCCCCTAGGCACGCCCTCCACCCTTGTGGCCGCCTTGTGGCTCCTCCGACTTCATCTCCAAGTTTCCTGGATGTCTTCTGGTCCAAGAAACATCATCGTGAACATTTTATTCTGTTTGGTATTCCTTTTCCGCGAAACTCAAAAACAAGGGAAAAAACAGAAACTGGCACTGGGCTCTAGGTTAATAGGTTAGTCCCAAAAATAATATAAAATAACATATTAATGCATATAAAACATCCAAAACAGATAATATACTTGCACGGAATAATCAAAAATTATAGATACGTTGGAGACGTATCAAGCATCCCCAAGCTTAATTCCCGCTCGTCCTCGAGTAGGTAAATGATAAAATAGAATTTTTGATGTGGAGTGCTACCTAACATATTTATCCATGTAATTCTCTTTATTGTGGCATGAATGTTCAGATCCATAAGATTCAAAACAAAAGTTTAATATTGACATAAAAACAATAATACTTCAAGCATACTAACAAGGCAATTATGTCTTCTCAAAATAACATGGCCAAAGAAAGCTTATCCCTAAAAAATGATATAGTCTGTCTATGCTCCATCTTCATCACACAAAATACTCAAATCATGCACAACCCCGATGACAAGCCAAGCAACAATTTCATACTTTTGACGTTCTCAAACTTTTTCAACTTTCACGCAATACATGAGCGTGAGCCGTGGAAATAGCACTATAGGTGGAATAGACTATGGTGGTTGTGGACAAGACAAAAAGAGGGAGATAGTCTCACATCAACTAGGCGTATCAATGGGCTATGGAGATGCCCATCAATGGATATCAATGTGAGTGAGTAGGGATTGCCATGCAACGGATGCACTAGAGCTATAAGTTTATGAAAGCTCAAAAAGAAAAATAAGTGGGTGTGCATCTAACTTGCTTGCTCATGAACACCTAGGAAAATTTGAGGAAGCCCATCGTTGGAATATGCAAGCCAAGTTCTATAATTAAATATTCCTACTAGCATATGAAAATGACAACATAGGAGACTCTCTATCATGAAGATCATGATGCTACTTTGAAGCACAAGTGTGGAAAAAGGATAGTTACGTTGCCCCTTCTCACTTTTTCTCTCATTTTTTTCTTTTTTTGGGCCTTCTATTTTTTCCCTCACATGGGACAATGCTCTAATAATGAATATCATCACACTTTTATTTACTTACAACTCAAAAATTACAACTCGATACTAGAACAAAATATGACTCTATATGAATGCCTCCGGTGGTGTACCGGGATGTGCAATGACTCAAGAGTGACATGTATAAAAATTGATGAAAGGTGGCTTTGCCACAAATATGATGTCAACTACATGATCATGCAAAGCAATATGACACTAATGAAGCATGTCATAATAAATGGAACGGTGGAAAGTTGCATGGCAATATATCTCGGAATGGCTATGGAAATGCCATAATAGGTAGGTATGGTGGTTGTTTTGAGGAAGGTATATGGTGGGTGTATGGTACCGGCAAAACTTGCGCATCACTAGAGATGCTAGCAATGGTGGAAGGGTGAGAGTGTGTATAATCCATGGACTCAACATTAGTCATAAAGAACTCACATACTTATTGCAAAAAATACCTCATGCCCCAACTTTGTTACATAACAGTTCACTATACGTGCATGCTACGGGACTCACAAACCTTAACATAAGTATTTCTCAAATTCACAATTACTGACTAGCATGACTCTAATATCACCATCTCTATATCTCAAAAAATCATAAAGAATCAAACTTCTCATAGTATTCAATGCACTTTATATGAAAGTTTTTATTATATCCCTCTTGGATGCCTATCGTATTAGGACTAAATTTATAACCAAAGCAAATTACCATGATGTTTAAAGACTCTCAAAATAATATAAGTGAAGCATGAGAGTTCAAGAATTTCTATAAAATAGAACCACCGCTGTGCTCTAAAAAGATATAAGTGAAGCACTAGAGCAAAATTACCTAGCTCAAAACATATAAGTGAAGCACATAGAGTATTCTAATAAATCACGATTCATGCATGTCCCTCTCAAAAGGTGTGTACAATAAGGATGATTGTGGAAAACTAAAAAGCAAAGACTCAAATCATACAAGACGCTCCAAGCAAAACACATATCGTGTGGTGAATAAAAATATAGCCTCAAGTAAACTTACCGATATAGCCTCATAAACCAACTGTGGAGCAATGCTTTCCTCTTCTCACAAGACTGCAGAAGAAGCTTGTGGGTTTATCTTCTTTCATGACACTGGCTGGAAGATTGTTACTAGTAAAATCTGTTTTAAACTCTCTGTTGATTTACCTCATGGGATGCCTTGATGTGCCTGTCACCATTAAAACACATGCTATCAAGTTTTTGAGGCATTGTCTCTGGAGTGGCCCTGACCTAGAGGATCACAGGCCTGCTATGGTGGCCTGGAGCACTGTTTGTAGACCTAAGGATCAACGAGGTCTGGGGGTGATGGATATATTTGTTCAGAACAAAGCTCTGCTTCTCAAGAATCTACACAAGTTTTATAATAGGCATAACATTCCATGGGTCAACCTGATTTGGGAAACTTACTATAGCAATGATTTGTTGCCTGGCAGTAATTGGGTTGGATCTTTTTGGTGGAAGGCAAATCTCAAGCTCATTGACAATTTCAAATCTTTGGCCAGATGTCACATAGGGGATGGTAAAAGTGCTTTATTCTCGTCTGATTTGTGGCATTCAGCTTGTTTACAGGACTTGTTCCCACACCTCTTCTCCTTTGTGAAGAACAAGAACACTACTGTGCACACCATTATTCATACTGAATTCCTGGAGGATCTGTTCCACCTTCCCCTCAATGTGCAAGCCTTCCAAGAATTTGAAACTATGGAAGACATTTGTATTGCCTTAAGGTCTTCTGACTCCCTGGATTGCACTGACACCTGGAGTTACATTTGGGGTAATGGTCAATATTCAATTGCTAAGGCTTATAAAGTGATGATGGGAGTTAAAATAGTGCCTCAACAGTTTAACTAGATTTGGAATAGCTCCTGCCAGCCCAAGCACACGGTGTTTTTTTGGAGATTACTTCATGACAGGCTCAATACTAGGAACCTTCTTCGCAGGAAAACCTTCCACCTGGAAAGCTACAACTGTGCTGTCAATAATTGTCCTCAGGAGGAAACCCTGCAGCATCTCTTTTGGACCTACCCTTTTGCAACCCAGTGCTGGGATCTAATATGCCCTTCAAGACAAGCTAATGTTTCTGTGCTTGAAGCTTTTGCTGATCTCACGCAGAAACTACATGTACCATTCTTCATGGAAATCATCATTCTAGCCTCTTGGGCTAGCTGGATCTCAAGGAATAATCTTATCTTTCAAGCAATTCAACCTACAATTCAGAGGTGGAAAGTCATTTTCCTTGATGAGCTTAACTTGCTCAGATTTAGAATTAACAAGAGCTATGCTAGGGCATTCTGTACTTGGCTTGCCAACCTTAGTCTATAATTTTTGTTTTCTTCTATAGATAGCTTTTTCTTTTTTTTCTGGCTTACCTCAAGCCTTTGTACTGTTGGACCCTTGCTTTTATTTAATAATATAAAAATTGCAGTCGGGTTTTGCCCTATTGTGTACAGTCAAAAAATACTTACCGATAGACAAAGACGAAAGATCCAAGCTTAGGCTCTTTGTTGTCCTTGAATATTACCTTGGAGTGCCTTGGGCATCCCCAAGGTTAGGCCCTTTCCACTCCTTATTCCATAGTCCATCAAATCCTTACCCGAAACTGGGAAACTTCACAACACAAAACTCAACAGAAAATCTCATAAGTTTCGTTACTATAAGAAAATAAATCACCACTTTTGGTACTGTTGTGAACTCATTCTTTATTTATATTGGTGTAATATCTACTGCATTCCAACTTTTCCATGGTTCATACCCCCCGATACTACCCACAGAGTCATCAAAATAAGCAAACAACACATAGAAAACAAAATATGTCAAAAACAGAACAGTGTGTAGTAATCTTTAACTCTAGGATAGTTATGTAACTCCGAAAATTCTGAAAAATTCGATCAACCTAAGAAATTTGTTTATTAATCTTTTGCAAAAATAATCAGTATTTTATTGCGCTTCTGTTAAAAATAAGAATTGTTTTCCTGAGCACAAAAGTTTCAGTTTTTTAGCAAGATCAAATCAACTATCACCGTAAGCCATCCTAAAGGTCTTACTTGGCTCAAACAATAATTAAAACACAAAACCAAATCTAGCCAGAGGCTAGATGAATTGTTTATTGAAAAACTGAACCTAAAAAGCAAGAACAAAAATAAAATTGGGTTGCCTCCCAACAAGCGCTATTGTTTAACGCCCTTAGCTAGGCATAAAAACACGAATAGATCTAGGTATTGTCATGTTTGGTATGCAATCCATAAGTAGCTCCCATAATAGAATCATAAGGAAATTTATTTTTCTTCCTTAGAAAGTGTTCCATGCCCTTCCCTAACGGAAATTGAAATCTAATGTTTCCTTTTTCATATCAATAATTGCACCAATCGTTCTAAGGAAAGGTCTACCAAGAATAATAGGAGATGTTGGGTTGTAATCTATATCTAGAACAGTGAAATCTATGGGCACATAATTTATATTTGCAAAAATAAGAACATCATTAATCCTTCCCATAGGTTTCTTAATAGTGGAATCCGCAAGATGCAAATTTAAAGAACAATCATCAAATTCACGGAAACCTAACACATCACATAAAGTTTTTGGAATCGTGGAAATGCTAGCACCCAAATCACACAAAGCATGGCACTAATAATCTTTAATCTTAATCGTAATAGTAAGTTCCCACTCATCAATAAGTATTCTAGGGACAGAGAGTTCCAATTCAAGATTTTCTTCAAAAGAGATTGCATCACAGCATCAATGATATGTTTAGTAAAAGCTTTGTTTTGATTATAAGCACGAGGAGAATTCAACATGGATTGTAACAAGGAAATACAATATATTAAATAAAAATTATCATAATTAAATTCCTTGAAATCCAAAAGAGTGGGTTCATTGCTACTTAAAGTTTTGACCTCTCCAATCCCACTTTTATCAATTTTTGCATCAAGATCTAAAAACTCCGAATCGTTGGGACGCCTTTTAACTAAAGTGGACTCATCTCTAGTCCCATCTTTATCAAGATTTATATTGGAAAACAAAGATTCAATAGGAGTCACATCAATCACTTTAAGATCTTCATCATTATTTTCATGGAAACTAGAAGAGCATGTTTTTACAAACCAATCTCGTTTGGCACGCATCTTAGCGGTTCTTTATTTGCACTCATCAATGAGAATTCTCATAGCCTTTCAAGATTCATTGATAGCATACTTCGGTGGAATAGATCTAAGTTTCAAAGAATCAACATCAAGAGAAATTCTACCCACATTCCTAGCCAAATCATCAATCTTGAGCAATTTTTCTTCAACCAAACATTTAAATTCTTTTGCGAACTCATAAATTCTTTAACACTATTCCCAAAATTAGAGGGAACCTTATTATAATTTCCATAAGATCTGTTGTAGGAATTACCATAATTATTATATGAATTACTAGGAAATGGCCTAGGATTAACATTACCTCTATACGCGTCATTACCCATATTGTTCCTACCAACAAAATTCACATCCATAGATTCATTATTATTTTCAATCAAAGTAGACAAAGGCATATAATTAGGATCAATAGAAGCACTCTTACTAGCAAATAATTTCATAAGTTCATCCATCTTTCCACTCAAAACATTAATCTCTTCAATCGCATGCACTTTTTTACTAGTGGAAGATCTTTCGGTATGCCATTGAGAATAATTAACCATAATATTATCTAGGAGTTCAGTAGATTCTCCTAAAGTAATTTATATAAAAGTACCTCTCGCGGCCGAATCTGAAAGATTTCTAGAAGTAAAATTCAATACGACATAATATCTTTGTATAATCATCCACAAATTCAAGCCATGAGTAGGGCAATTTCGTATTATCAATTTCATCCTCTCCCGAGATTGTGCAACATGTCCATGATCAAGTTATTTAAAATTCATAATATCGTTCCTAAGGGAGATGATGTTAGCGGGAGGAAAATACTTGGAAATAAAAGCATCTTTACACTTATTCCATGAATCAATACTATTTTTAGGCAAAGATGAAAACCAAGTTTTAGCACGACCTCGAATTGAGAACGGAAATAGCTTCAATTTAACAATATCATTATCCACATATTTTTTCTTTTGCATATCACATAACTCAATGAAATTATTAAGATGGGATGCGGCATCTTCACTAGGAAGGCCGGAAAATTGATCTTTCATAACAAGATTCAGCAAAGCGGCATTAATTTCATAAGATTCAGCACTAGTGGTGGGAGCAATTGGAGCAGCAATAATGTGATAGCCTGGCTTATTAAGGATGATAGACTACTCATATCAATAAGGAATCCCTTCTTTTCCGGGAGCCCATTCAGAAAGAACTCCAAAGTTAAGCGTGCGCGGGTTGGAGTAGTTTCAGGATGGGTGACCGACCGGGAAGTTGCTCCCAGGTGCGCATGAGTGAGGACAAAGTGCGCAGAAAAGACTAGTATTGATCTGTGGGGCCAGTCTAGATCCCGCCAGGAGTAACAACCACCGGTGGGTATGTCCGGGGCGTTACAAGTTGGTATTAGAGCCAACCCTCACGGTTACACGGATGTTTGCGGACAGGTGCGCAGTCATGTTGTTCATGACGTTTGTGACCCGTGATGGCACACGGCATGGCACATGTACCGGACTGGATGCACAGACATATGTGCCAAGAGGGAACGTCCCTATGGCCCAACGAGGACGTCGGTTCCTCTAAGTGGGGGTGTATGTGATAGCTTGGCTTATTAGGGATGATAGACTATTCATATCAATAAGGAATTCCTTCTTTTCTAGGAGCCCATTCGGAAATAACTCCAAAGTCAAGCGTGCTCAGCTTGGAGTAGTTTCAGGATGGGTGACCAACCGGGAAGTTGCTCCCAGGTGCGCACGAGTGAGGACAAAGTGCACAGAAAAGACTAGTATTGATCACACAATTTGGTATTCTCTTGAGCCATTGTGACAAAGCAAGCAATCCAACACACGAGCACATAAAAGGCAAACAAACAATACGAACGGAACAAGGGCTAAGAAAAGGCAAATATTTTCGAAAATCGTTTTAGAAGTGGGGGGAGGAAAACGAGAGGGAAATGGCGAATAATGTAATGCAAGAGAAGAGAGTTTATGATGGGTACTTGGTATGTCTTGACTTGGCATAGATCTCCCTGGCAACGGTGCGAGAAATTCTTCCTCCTACTTCTTGAGCTTGTGTTGGTTTTTCCCTTGAAGAGGAAAGGGTGATGCAGCAAAGTAGAGATAAGTATTTCCATCAGTTTGAGAACTAAGGTATCAATCCAGTAGGAGACCACACACAAATCACCTACTACCTGCACAAACAATCAAACAACATGCACCCAACTCAATAAAGGGGTTGTCAAACCCTTCACAGTTACTTGCAAAAGTGAGACCTGATAGAGATAGATGAAACTAAGCAAACGGTAAAGTAAATATTTTTGGTATTTTTGGTGTATAGATCGGAAAGTAAAAGATTGCAAAATAGTAGATCGGAAGCTAATATGATGGAAAATAGACTCGGGGGCCATAGGTTTCACTAGAGGCTTCTCTCATGATAGCAAATAATACGGTGGGTGAAAAAAATTACTATTGGGCAATTGATAGAATAGCACAAAGTTATGACGATAACTAAGGCAATGATTATGAATATAGGCATCACGTCCATGTCAAATAGACCGAAAGGATTCTGCATCTACTACTATTACTCCAGACATCGACCGACTCCTGCTTGCATCTAGAGTATTAAGTTCATGAAGAACATAGTAACGCATTAACTAAGATGACATGATGTAGAGGGATTAACTCAAGCAATATGACCAAAACCCCATCTTTTTATCCTCAATGGCAACAATACAATACGTACCTTGCTTCCCCTACTGTCATTGGGAAAGGACACCTCAGGATTGAACCCAAAGCTAAGCACTTCTCCCATTGCAAGAAAAACTAATCTAGTTAGCCAAACCAAATCGATAGTTCGAAGAGAATTACAAAGATCTCAAATCATGCATAACAGAATTCAGAGAAGATTCAAATAATATGCATAGATAAGATGATCATAAATCCACAATTCATCGGATCTCGGCAAACACACCGCAAAAGAGTATTACATCGGATAGATCTCTAAGAACATCAAGGAGAACATGGTATTGCAGATCAAAGAAAGAGAAGAAGCTATCTAGCTACTAGCTATGGACCCGTAGGTCTGAGTTAAACTACTCACACTTCATCGGAAGGGCAATAGAGTTGATGTAGAAGGCCTTCGTGATCGAATCCCCCTCCGGCCGGGTGCCGGAAAAGGTCCCTAGATGGGATCTCACGGGTACAGAAGGTTGCGGCGGTGGAAAAGTGTTTTCATGGATGCCTTTGGAGGTTTGGGAATATATGTGAATATATAGGCGAAAGAATTAGGTCAGGAGGGTCACGGGGGCCCCACAAGATAGGGGGGCACGCCCTACCCCTTGGGCGCGCCCTCCACCCTTGTGGCCGCCTCGTGGCTCCTCCGACTTCATCTCCAAGTCTCATGGGTGTCTTCTGGTCCAAGAACAATCATCGTGAAGGTTTTATTCTGTTTGGACTCCGTTTGCTATTCCTTTTCTGTGAAACTGAAAAACAAGGAAAAAAACAGAAACTGGCACTGGGCTCTAGGTTAATAGGTTAGTCCCAAAGATAATATAAAATAGCATATTAATCCATATAAAACATCCAAAACATAACATAATAGCATGGAATAATCAAAAATTATAGATACGCTGGGGATGTATTAGTAATTTTCATGGGTTTATATGACTTGTCTAAAAATGATAGGTATACAGAAGTGCTATAATAAAAACTTTCATGTAGATCATTGATTATGATAAGTTTGATTCCTTGCAAGAGTTTTGTGATATAAAGATGGTAATATGTGGGTGTACTAGTAGATTATCATGGTTTAGTAGAAATATCATAGTTAAAGTTTGTGATTCCCGAAGCATGCATGTATAGACTTTAGTTTTGGGATGAAGTTGGAGCATGAATTATTATTGATTGTCAATCCTATGAGTGGCGGTCGGGGACGATCGATGGTTTTTTCCTGCCAATTTATCTCAGGGGTATGAAAGGTCATGCTTTGCTTCGAGGGCAAACAAACTGTTGCAATAAGTACTTGAGTTCTTTATGACTAATGTGATGTTCTTGGAATGAAGCACTTCCACCTATCCATATTTTGCTAGCCTCTTTGGTACCGTGCAGTGCCCTTTCTCCCCTCGAGAGTTGGCACAAACTTCGCCGGTGCATCCAAATCCCGTGATATGACACACTCTATTGTTGGAAATATGCCCTAGAGGCAATAATAAATAAGTTATTATTATATTTCCTTGTTCATGATAATCGTTTATTATCCATGCTAGAATTGTATTGATAGGAAACTCAGATACATGTGTGGATACATAGACAACACCATGTCCCTAGTAAGCCTCTAGTTGACTAGCTCGTTGATCAATAGATGGTTACGGTTTCCTGACCATGGACATTGGATGTCGTTGATAACGGGATCACATCATTAGGAGAATGATGTGATGGACAAGACCCAATCCTAAGCATAGCACTAGATCATGTAGTTCGTATGCTAAAGCTTTTCTAATGTCAAGTATCATTTCCTTAGACCATGAGATTGTGCAACTCCCGGATACCGTAGGAGTGCTTTGGGTGTGCCAAACGTCACAACGTAACTGGGTGGCTATAAAGGTACACTACGGGTATCTCCGAAAGTGTCTGTTGGGTTGGCACGAATCGAGACTGGGATTTGTCACTCCGTGTGACGGAGAGGTATCTCTGGGCCCACTCGGTAGGACATCATCATAATGTGCACAATGTGATCAAGGAGTTGATCACGGGATGATGTGTTACGGAATGAGTAAAGAGACTTGCCGGTAACGAGATTGAACAAGGTATCGGGATACCGACGATCGAATCTCGGGCAAGTATCGTACCGATAGACAAAGGGAATTGAATACGGGATTGATTAAGTCCTTGACATCGTGGTTCATCCGATGAGATCATCGTGGAACATGTGGGAGCCAACATGGGTATCCAGATCCCGCTGTTGGTTATTGACCGGAGAACGTCTCGGTCATGTCTGCATGGTTCCCGAACCCGTAGGGTCTACACACTTAAGGATCGATGACGCTAGGGTTATAAAGGAAGTTTGTATGTGGTTACTGAATGTTGTTCGGAGTCCCGGATGAGATCCCGGACGTCACGAGGAGTTCCGGAATGGTCCGGAGGTGAAGATTTATATATGGGAAGTCCTGTTTTGGTCACCGGAAAGGTTTCGGGGTTTATCGGTAATGTACCGGGACCACCGGAGGGGTCCGGGGGTCCACCAGGGGGGGCCATGAGCCCCAGAGGCATACATGGGCCAAGTGTGAGAAGGCACCAGCCCCTAGGTGGGCTGGGGCGCCTCCCACTAAGGCCCATGCGCCTAGAAGGGGAGAGGGGGCAAACCCTAAGGGCAGATGGGCCCTAAGGCCCATACTCCCTGCGCCTCCCTCTCCTCCCCCCTTGTGGCCGCCACCCATAGATGGGTTTGGGGCTGCCGCCCCTCTAGGGGTGGGAACCCTAGAGGGGGCGCACCCTCCTCCCCTTCCCCTATATATATGAGGCCTAGGGGCTGCCCAATACACGCGATCTGATCTCTGCCTGTTGGTGCAGCCCTCCCTCTCTTTCTCCTCATATCTCGCGGTGCTTGGCGAAGCCCTGCAGGATTGCCACGCTCCTCCATCACCACCACGCCGTTGTGCTGCTGCTGGATGGAGTCTTCCTCAACCTCTCCCTCTCTCCTTGCTGGATCAAGGCATGGGAGACGTCACCGGGCTGTACGTGTGTTGAACGCGGAGGTGCCGTCCGTTCGGCACTAGGATCTCTGGTGATTTGGATCACGACGAGTATGACTCCATCAACCCGGTTCTCTTGAACGCTTCCACATAGCGATCTACAAGGGTATGTAGATGCACTCTCCTCCCTCGTTGCTAGATGACTCCATAGATAGATCTTGGTGACACGTAGGAAAATTTTGAATTTATGCTACGTTACCCAACATCTATCACACATAAGCCTCATATATCCTTCCTCAAAACAGCCACCCTACCTACCTATCATGGCATTTCCATAGCTATTCCGAGATATATTGCCATGCAACTTCCACCATTAATAGTCACATGACTTCTATGTTCATCATCATATTGCTTTGCATGATCATAGAGATGACATGATACTTGTGGGAAAGCCACTACTCATCATTGTTATGCATATTACGCTAGATCATTGCACATCCTGGTATATCGCAAGAGGCATTCATATGAGTCATCTTATTTTTCAGTTTCACCAAGTTGCAAGTAAATAGAAGTATGATGATCATCATTATTAGAGCATTGTTCCAGTGAGTTAAAGAATCATGGAGACTGATGAGTCCTCGAAAAAGTGGGGATGAGGATCACAATATTGTTCTAAAAAAGAGGAAAAAGAAAGTAAAAGAAAAATGAGAAAAACTAGAGAAAAAGAGAGAAGGGGCAATACTACTATCCTTTTACCACAGTTGTGCTTCAAAGTATCACCATTTTCTTCATATAGAGAGTCTCCATAATTTCTCACTTTCATATACTAGTGGGAATTTTGACATTATAGAAGCTGGCTTGTATATTCCGATGACGGGCTTCCTCAAATGCCCGAGGTCATCATGAGCAAGCAAGTTAGATGCACATACACTTAGTTTCGTAGCGATCTTTCATACAGTTATAGCTCTAGCGCTTCCGTTGCATGGCAATCCCTACTCCTCACATTGACATAGATTATAAGGCTTCTCCATTGCCTAATGGCCAGCCGCGTCGGTGCGAGACTTTTTCTATTTTTTCTTCCCTTATGAACCCCCATCATCAATCTTTTTGCCATCCAAAGTGCCAAGTCCTTGACTCACGCTCAAGTATTGTGTGAAAGTTGACAAAGGTGAAGGGATATTTGATTACTCGGCTTGTCATCGGGGTAGTTCATGATTAATATTTTGTGTTAGGAAGACTAAGCATGCTAAGATATATAATTTTGTAGGGATAGAGTTGTTTAGCATTCTTTATTCTGAAAGGGAATGATTGTTTACTAGTATGTCACTGGTACAGTGAGGTGCTATACAAACGATTTTTAACCCCTTTCCGCGACGGCATTTGGAACCGTCGCCAAGTGAGTGTGGGCGATAGGGGGGTCCTTCCTACACGACCCAGAAACTATCGAGGATATGCCCTCCTGGCACACACGCTCATCAAAATGAGGTCATGTGCGACCCGCGAGCGCTCAAATACGGTTATACGTACAGTAATGCTAAAAATACAATTATACAGGTGAAATCGTTCTCGGTCGTAAGTACATCCCACACAGTTAGTCCCTGCTAAACTTTTCCATTCATATGAACATCCCACACAGTCGCTCCAAGGAAAACGTTTCCCTTCGCATGTACAGCACACACAATTTCTCCCGTTAAATCGTTTGTGATAGCATTGCCATTGCACACGATATTCACAATTTTATCGTTTGCGTTATTGAATGCATCACACACGGTGCATAGAAGAAACTGTGTGGCAAAGGTTGTCCATCACACACATTTTTTATGTGGTAAACGTTTGCGCAAGGTGGCCTAACGCAAATAGTTTTCAAGAGAATGTCGTGTGTGATTGTTCATTGATACAACATGGTTTATTCCTAGAAACTGTGTGCGTTGCCTGAGGTCATCTCCCACAGTGTTTTCTGAAGAACCGTTTGCAATAGAAAAACCCAATTAGCAGGCTAATTGGCCATTAGCAGGCTAATTAGCCATTAGCAGGCTAATTTCCCTATTATTAATAATCCATTTATTAATCTAATTGACATTCATATTAAGCACGTAATATATTTCATTTCCATATTAAGGAAGCAACATTTCATAATTTAAATACATCAGAGTACAACATGATATAGCTTCAGCACTCAGCTACCCCATTACACAACTGCACCAGCACCAAGTTTCACATGCAACATCTAGAACCTTTCGAAATTAGCATCATAGATGGTACATAAAAAGATGCATCTCGTCTGGAAAACTACTGAAGCGGAAGGAGAATATTGAGCCTTCATTCATGTTGAAGGTCTTTGTAACTTTAGGCCAGTGCCTGTGGATGATTGGCCGTCCATCCTTCGTCCTCTTGAGGAACACTTAAATATTGAACCATGGGTGTTGTATGAAAACCTTCCTCGCCTCCTGACCATAGAGGTGGTTTGAGAGGTAATAATCAGTGAACTGCTTAGGAAAGTCCTGAAAACAAGGATGTGCATAAATATCTTATCTATATTGGAAATGGGGCAAAGGAATAAAAAAGGCAAGGTATAATAGTTAGTACCATATTGTAATTAACTAATGTCTTCTTCATTGTGCAGACAAAGATCTTGTTATTTTTTGTCGCTAATTTCTTTATCCTAACATCTTTCTGAGTTTCTTAATTTGATTGATATTCATGGACAAGTCATTTCCCCATATGCAAAATGGGTCGAACAGTGGGTCAAAACCTCTGACAGCAGGACCTACATGCGCAAGACCAAATTGTTAAAAACCTAAATATTAGAATGGTTCCTGCAATTCACAATAATGTGCTATTAGACAACTAAACATGCACGTGCTAACCTTGATTGTAAACCTCGGTGCTTCCCATTGTTGCCCTGCAACACATATAAGGTAGTTAGTCATCAGGTTAAGTAAAGATCTGCATGCTATCAGTAAAATATGTTGATGAAAAATAATCATATTGCAGATTCATTGGATTAATTCAAGGCACATGGAAAACCCATTTATCCAGACCAAGCATGATTAAGAACTGGGAAATGTAGCACTTGTATATGTTTCTCATGTATTAAGTGCAGCCAAAATTCGAATTATTCCTCACATGCACAACAATACAAAATTCTACCCATGACAATTGGACATCGCATTGTAGAATTGAACCAAGCAGTTAACTAAACACCACAACAAATGAACCAAACATTAACTGAGCACCACATTGCGCAATATAACATACTCCTAATAGAAGATTAGGCAGTTAACCAAACCAAGCATGCTTAACAACTCAGAAATATAGCAATTGTATTTGTTTCTCATGTATTTAGTACAGCCAAATTTGATTTATTTCTCACATGGTATACGATAACATAATGCACCCACAACAATTGAACATCGCATGGCAGAATTGAACCGAGCAGTTAACTAAACACCACAAAAATGAACCAAACGTTAACTGAGCACCACATTACACAATATAACATACTCCTAATAGAATATCAGACAATACAAAATTGCACCTGAAGAATTGAACATCACATTTGCAGGGTTTAACCAAACAGTTAACTGAACATGACAACTAATCAACCAAAGAGTTAACAAGTGAGCACCACATTGCACGACATATAGAACATATACACTAGAACAATAGATTGCATGGTAAAAGTAGATAGCACAATTCACTAGAATTTGTTACGGAAATGCAGTAGCTAGCAAACTAAACACGGGTCCTTATACTGAGCTAATAAGATAAGCTACTCCTCATTGTCGGAGATATCGATGACGATTGGCTCCTTGGACATGGAAGATGGTGAGGCCTCCGCATCGTGGGTGCCCTCGCCATAGTGGTGAGTTACCTAAGTCGCTCCGGGCACCAACCTGCTGACTCTCGAGATGAGGTAAGCACATGCACGCTAAGAAAACACCTCGTAGTCTTCATCGAAGGCACTGAGGGTGGCCACGAGAAAACGCCACGAACTATCATTTAAAGCAGCCAACCATGTCGCGGCGTCGGCGCGCGAGGCATCGATGGTGGCCTCGACGGCGAGGTGCTCCTCCAAGATCTGGGGGTCGGCATGAATGGCAGCCATCCCGACCTCATACGCGCGTGCGGCCGCAATTTGCTTCTACGTTGCCAAATGCTCCTTGAGATCCTGGCTATACTGCGTGGACCATGACTTAGGGAGGTGCTTATTTGGTGGAGGGGTCGGTGATTTGGGTGGAAGGTGTCGCCCTGGCGGTCGGGGAATGTGGGATGTGGAAGGAGGAGGATGGGGGCCTGGTGTGGATTACCTGCCTAGATAGGCGAGGCCGAGAAGCGTGAAGGAGGGTTGTCGGCGAGGAGGCGGTGCTGCAAGCAAGGAGGAAGGTTTCAACTTGGAAAGGAAGGTGGAAACAGGGGAAACGTGGCTTTTGGTAAGGGGGAGGAGGCGGGGAGGTAGATATTCCCACGGAAGCCGAAAATTTTGAATCGCTTCAGTGAAAAACTGGCGCGCAAAGTGTCATCAGATGGTGCTCCCGGATATTTTGTAATGCATCTCACACGCTTGGTGATATTAAACTGTGTGATATCTACATGATTTTTCATCTTGATTTGAATTACATAATGGGGTCACGGCAGCAATGGATGGTGCTTGAATTGCTAGAACTTTTATCTGAAGTGAACATGCAACTATATGTGTGTCATAAAAGAATTGGAATTATTCAGGGTTCGTTTGGACATTTTATACATTAAATTAGTTTTATAGATATTTGAGTTGCACAATTAAAAATTAAACTACATGCACATGCTTTGGTGCAACAACATGCGTTGTTAAATCATATATGTGTCCATGGGTTTATGCTTATGTCCCATACAAGAAATGGGGATGAATTTCGGGGATCGTTTGGACATTTTAAACATTAACTGAGTTTTCTATGCATTCATGTGCATAATTCAAATTTGAACTACATGCACGTGCCCCAATGCATATAAATTGGTTCAAAATTGGAATGTGTGTCCTTGGTTACATGCTTAAGTCCCATGCAAGAAATGAGAATGAATGTGAAACACCTTGCCACTGTCGCTCGGCCGCTAACATTGAGATACATGGTTTTTAAATTCTAGTAAATCGAAAGCGCGTCTGAAATTTATGAAACTTGACAGGCTAGCATGGAACGGCATCAACATGCAGTGGTAAAAATATTGTCCCATGTGGGGCAGGTTGGGGTATATAAGCTTCTCATAAACTAGAGCTTCTCACAACAAGCCTCATGGTTACGGTAGGGAACGTTTCACCTTTCTGGACGAAATGATATCCGTTGCCTCTTCTTGATTTCAGTTTTTTTTCTAGTGTCAACATAGAACAACATGAGTGTTGTGTTAATTTTAGGAATTTTTGGGGGCTCGTTTGGACATTTTTATACATTAACTGAGTTTTCTATGTATTTATGTGCATAATTCAAATTTCAACTACAGGCACATGCTCTAATGCATATAAATTGGTTGAAAAAGCAAATCTGTGTCCTTGGTTGCATGCTTAGGACCCATGCAAGAAATGGGAATGAATGTCAAACACCCTGCCACCGTCACTCGGCCCCAAACATTGAGATACCTGGTTTTTAAATTCTAGAAATTCCAAAACTCGTCTGAAATTCACGAAACTTGGCATGCTATCATGGAGCGGCATCAACATGTTGTGGTAAAAAAAATTGTCCCATTTGGGGCAGGTTTGGGTATAAGCTTCTCACAAACCAGAGCTTCTCACAACAAGCTTGATGGTTTCGGGAGGGAACGTTTCACCTTTGGGGACGAAACGATATATGTTTCCTCTTCTGGATTTCAATTTTTTTTCTAGTGTCAACATAGAACAACTGGAGTGTTGTGTTAATTTTTGGAATTTTTCGGGGTTTGTTTGGACATTTTTATACATTAACTGGGTTTTCTAGGCATTTTATGTGCATAATTCAAATTTGAACTACATGCACATGCTCCGGTGCATATAAATTGGTTGAAAAATTAAATATGTGTCCTTGGTTGCATGCTTAGGTCCCATGCAAGAAATGGGAATGAATTTCAAACACCAGGGCACTGTTGATTGTCGGCAAAACGTTGAGATACTTTGTTTTTAAATTCTAGTGAATCCAAAACTCATCTAAAATTCATGAAAGTTGGCATGCTATCATGGAATAACAAACAGATGCGAATTTTTCGTGTCCATTTTGAGAGAAGGCGCACTCGAATAACAAATGCATCTCGAACGTTTGTATAATTCAAATCGTGTGTGTGTTCCGTTAACCATTCACGTGACACCACATGTGTTGGTTTTAATGGCTATAGGAGGTGCCATGCGGACAGCTTCTTGACTGAACGGGAGGCGCGCGAGCGGAGTCCGGTGTGCAGGCTGACCAAGAGGCATGCAAGCTGTCCTCCTATGCGCGGGATCACTAGGAAGCTTGTGAGCTGTACGCTACGCAGGCTCACGGGGAAACGAGCCCTTTGACTTCCATGGCCGCCCGCCTTCATCTCCATTAATGGCGCCTGAGCCGCTGTTTAATACGGGCGACCTTATTGTTTGCCTCCCATTCCCCTCCCTCTCATGGACCTCTACCAATGCCATGGTGCAGAATGATCATCTCCCACTAGTCTTCAAATTTGGTGAAGTCGACTCCGAGCCGGAGGAGATAGAAAATAAGGAGGAATAGGGCCTCATGGACATGGCCCTGAACAAGCTGGCCGCGGCGGTTGCTGCCCCCGCTCCTGTCCCAGCTCCCATCCCCGTGCCCCCACCAGCGACCATCCCCGTAGCATTGACGGGTTGGTCGCCGAGCACTATCGCAGAGCTGGAAGACACGGGTGTCAGCGAGGTCCCCGCGGACCCGCGCGAGCTCGTGTACATGCCAGAGCCAGCGCCCGTGCCCGTGTGCGCCCCTCCACCCACCAAGGCGCCGGTCCCCATGCGTTTGGCTGCACCCACCATGCTCGTGCCCATGCGCGCCCCTCCACCCACCACGACACCGGTCCCCATGCGTTTGGCTGCACCCGCCGCCCCCGTTCCCATGTGCGCGCCCCCCTCAGCGGCATGGGACGCCGACGTCGACCGCTACCCCCCAGCGGCCCCAGTTGTCATCCTCCCACACCTCGCCCATCGATTGCAAGACGACATGATGTTTGATTTACAAGTGAAGAACATTATGTGCTGCCTTGAAGACTTTAACAAGGACGTCTCGGAGGATGACAACAACAACGACGGCACGGCACGCCGCCTTCGCCGCCGCCGGAAATATTTTTTGGGGGGTTTAATACTGTATCTCGAATTCTTGATCATATGAATATAAATTCGTAGTGTGACTGAATGAAAGATAGAGAAAATTCCTTATTTGACATTATCTTAAAATCTGCTTCCTTATTTAACACTGAAAAAGTTTTTCTTCCCTATTTGACACAAGTTCTAAATTTTATTCCCTATATGACATTTTCGTCCATTTTGAGCCTAAATGATACCCAAAAAGACTGTTTTACCCCTCATGTGGTATGTGTGTGGGGGACAATAGCGCACACATGCAGCATCAGTGCGAGGGCAGGAGCACACACGCAGCAACTCATACACGCGCACGTGCACACACCAATGCACACGCAACACCACCCACGCGCACGTGCACACACACACACACACGCAGCAATACACATGCACGCGCACACACACACAGCAACACACACGCACGCAGCACACACACACATACACACACATACAACAGAACACACGTAGGCAGCACATAGGCACGCAACAGCACACACATACACGTGCGCGCACGTAGACATGCAGCATCACACATGCACACACACATGCAGCAGCAGCACACATGTGCGCGTGCACCCACACACGCAATAGCACACACGTGCGCGCACACACATACCGCATGAGGGGCAAAATCGTCTTTTCAGGTGTCATTCAGGCTCAAAATGGACGAAAGTGTCGTATAGGGAATAAAATTTAGGACTAGTGTCAAATAGGGAAGAAAAACTTTTCCAGTGTCAAATAAGGAACCAGATTTTAAGACAGTGCCAAATAAGGAATTTTCTCTGAAAGATATGGTTGAATGAACTTGTGTTTTTCTCTCTTAATGTACAGACTTATCAAACGATTTACTTTTTAAAATAAAGTCAATGTTTTTAAATATAAAACACTCATCGCAAACGTTTTAGTTAGAACACCCGTATGCAAACCGACAGCTTCCCCAGGAAGCCAAGGGAAAATGTGTCGAGCAGGATTTGTGCAGCTCTTGATCGCAAACGTTTTAGTTATAACACCCGTATGCAAACCGACAGCTTCCCCAGGAAGCCAAGAGAAAATTTGTCGAGCAGGATTTGTGCATCCCTTCAACGCAAATAATTTTTTTGTCAAATTTGAGACCAGTTTTGGTGTAATCTTTATCTAATTACAGACGGGAGATTATTAGTAACTGGGAACCAATATCCCAAACGGATTATTTATTTGAACCATGAGTATTAGACCAACAATGGATACGTGCCATGCTTTGGTTAAACAATAAAGTAGCAACATTAATCATCCATATAAAATAATAATATATGTGCCGCCACGCGACCCGTGTGCTGAGCGAGCAAGCGTGAGTTGACGGGATGCATATGCAAATGTATCATTCATTACATACAACAAGTCATCAACACACAACGACAACAAGGATACATGTTCGGTTATAGATTATTTCCAACAAAACATTCTAGTAAAGTAAAGTTTTTCTCACACAACAAATAACAAAGAGATGAAATGAACTTTAGATCAACCAATCCTCGGCATTGGAAACGCTTGCTTTGAACCATAACTGATTCTCTGGGAAGGGCCGGCTATTGTCAATCTCGAGACTAACGCATGACTGATCATCCAGGCTAAAGCGGCCTATATCAGGACACATATAGTGATTGCCAGGGTAGGGAACCATAGCAATGTCCGAGGTATAGATACAATTGCTTCTCATAAATGGTAGTAACATTGTGTCAACAGCAGCTAGATCGCCTTTCACCATCATTGGATAGTTTTGTCCAAGAAAGAGTGAGTTTTCTCCAAGACTATCAATACTGAACCAGGGAGAAGGTGTTGGTGCTAGCACACTAGTATCCATACCAAATACCCAACAACGGATGTTAGAATAGGTCCGGCGAGTGCGACCATGGGAGACAACACATGCTTCGTTAGTAACACCATAAGTGCCATGTATACATACAAGAAGACGCAATCCATCTGAATAAGTTGCCAGGCGCCACTGAGTAGATAGCTCCTGCTCGTCCTCATGCTCGTGATCATCACCATTGTCATCTCCCCCTTGGTTATAAAAATTTTCAAGTATAGGTGGTCGAATGTTCACAGGACCTTGGAAACACAAGAAGGTTAATTAGTAGAGGGAAACTAGCGAACCCGCATGCATGTAGATGAAACAATTATAATTACGGTGGAAGACAAACGTACCAAAACCATAAGTATTCCATCCAAAAATAGTGCCACGAGTGGTGGCAACAAACACAAGACACTCATATTGAATTGCATCACAATACTCATCCATGTACAAAACTTGATTTTTGAGCAATATCCATCGAGGCGTGGAAGTAAGGACGGCAACAAGCTTGTCGAAGATAGCAACAACTTCATAGTTCTTGTAATCCCAAGAGCGGTTGGGAACTCGACAAATTGTTATCTTGTGTAGACGAAAGTCACCATGATCATATTTGAGCGTACGTAGATCATCTGTGTGCTCAACCTCAGGGCAGTCTGTGATTTTTGGAGGTGGAACCCGGTGATGAGTGTACACATTCACAAGTTCTGACTCGTAGTTATACCCAATATAAACAACTCAATCTCCATTTGCGCCTGCCCAAGCCTTACCCTCAAGCGATGGCATCTTAACATCACACGTATCATTATCAAGCGGCATCAACTTGCACAAGGCGACGCTTCCGTCGTCCCCACACCAGCGACCAGCATCATTGTGAAGAAGATAGGGGAGATCAAACCGCTCCGGAACCCTTGGGTTCTTTGCAATCACTACAAAAAAAGACACATACGTGACATTTTGGACCGAACGAATTTTTTTCCTCTTATGCTTATGACACTTCTATGGCGATAATTGTGACAAAACCAGGTATCATCATAGATGTGGTGGGATCCTACTTCTATGACAAAAAATCATGACTAAAAATGGGATTTTCATCCTGGGCAGTCCGGAGATGCAGCTGGATGACATTCTTTGGGCCGTCCATGACAGAAAAAATCATGGTAGAAGCGAGGGGAGGAAAATATCGGGGAGTTCCCGGTTACGGTGGGTGGTCGAGGCTGAGCGATGTGCATTTCTCTCATACACGTACGTGTGTGGGTGCGAGGTGTTGGGCTCTAACTGAACCCAAGCGAGGCGTTCGCCTACTGAGCCCGAGAGATTGCACTGCAGGCTACGCGTTACTAAATCTGAACGATCGATCGATCTGGCTGTTAACTGAACCCGATCGAGTGATTCCTTCGCTACTGCTGCTAACTGAAGTTGATCGAACCTGCTGTTGGAAATATGCCCTAGAGGCAATAATAAATTAGTTATTATTATATTTCGTTGTTCATGATAATCGTTTATTATCCATGCTAGAATTGTATTGATAGGAAACTCAGATACATGTGTGGATACATAGACGACACCATGTCCCTAGTAAGCCTCTAGTTGACTAGCTCGTTGATCAATAGATGGTTACGGTTTCCTGACCATGGACATTGGATGTCATTGATAACGGGATCACATCATTAGGAGAATGATGTGATGGACAAGACCCAAACCTAAGCCTAGCACAAGATCATGTAGTTCGTATGCTAAAGCTTTTCTAAATGTTAAGTATCATTTCCTTAGACCATGAGATTGTGCAACTCCCGGATACTGTAGGAGTGCTTTGGGTGTGCCAAACGTCACAACGTAACTGGGTGGCTATAAAGGTACACTACAGGTATCTCCGAAAGTGTCTATTGGGTTGGCACGAATCGAGACTGGGATTTGTCACTCTGTGTAAACGGAGAGGTATCTCTGGGCCCACTCGGTAGGACATCATCATAATGTGCACAATGTGATCAAGGAGTTGATCACGGGATGATGTGTTACGAAACGAGTAAAGAAACTTGCCGGTAACGAGATTGAACAAGGTATCGGGATACCGACGATCGAATCTCGGGCAAGTATCGTACCGCTAGACAAAGGGAATTGTATACGGGATCGATTAAGTCCTTGACATCGTGGTTCATCCGATGAGATCATCATGGAACATGTGGGAGCCAACATGGGTATCCAGATCCCGCTGTTGGTTATTGACCGGAGAGTCATCTCGGTCATGTCTGCATGTCTCCCGAACCCGTAGGGTCTACACACTTAAGGTTCGGTGACGCTAGGGTTGTAGAGATATTAGTATGCGGTAACCCGAAAGTTGTTCGGAGTTCCGGATGAGATCCCGGACGTCACGAGGAGTTCTGGAATGGTCCAGAGGTAAAGAATTATATATAGGAAGTGCTATTTCGGCCATCGGGACAAGTTTCGGGGTCACCGGTATTGTACCGGGACCACCGGAAGGGTCCCGGGGGTCCACCGGGTGGGGCCACCTGCCCTGGGGGGGCACATGGGCTGTAGGGGGTGCGCCTTGGCCTATATGGGCCAAGGGCACCAGCCCCAAGAGGCCCATGCGCCAAGAGAAGAGGGAAAGGAAGAGTCCTAAAGGGGGAAGGCACCTCCGAGGTGCCTTGGGGAGGATGGACTCCTCCCTTGGCCGCACCCTTCCTTGGAGGAAGGGACAAGGCTGCCCCCCTCTCCCTTGGCCCTATATATAGTGGGGGGAAGGGAGGGCAACCATACCTAAGCCCTGGCGCCTCCCTCTCCCTCCCATGACACATCTCCCTCCTCCCGCAGCGCTTGGCGAAGCCCTGTTGGAATCCCGCTACTTCCAGCACCACGCCGTCGTGCTGCTGGATCTCCATCAACCTCTCCTCCCCCCTTGCTGGATCAAGAAAGAGGAGACATCGCTGCTCCATACGTGTGTTGAACGCGGAGGTGCCGTCCGTTCGGCGCTAGGATCATCGGTGATTTGGATCACGACGAGTACGACTCCATCAACCCCGTTCTCTTGAACGCTTCCGCGCGCGATCTACAAGGGTATGTAGATCCACTCCTCCCTCATCGCTAGATGACTCCATAGATAGATCTTGGTGACACGTAGGAAAATTTTGAATTTATGCTACGTTCCCCAACACCTTCTGCCTCTTGATGAACAGTGAGCGTTGTTGGGGGTTAGATGAATAGTTCCTGGTGGGGGTTGGATGAATAGGACCCCATGGTAGTAGAGATCGTTGCCGTTGCATGAACAGGACCCTGATCGATCGAGTCGGTTAGGCGTGGATGAACAGGACCCCGTGGAGGGCTGGTTGAACAATAGCTAGTGGAGGGTCATATGAATAGTCCCGTGGAGGTGTAGTTGAACAGGACCCCATGGAGAGGGCTGGTTGAACAGTAGCTGGTGGAGGAGCGGTGGAGGCTGGATGAACAGGAGCCCGTGGATGAACCGTAGCTGGTGGAGGCAGGAGGGAGATGCTGTGGATGAACAGTCTTAGGTGGAGGCAGGAGGAGGTCGATGGTTGAGATGAACAGTAGCCCGTGGAGTCCTGTTTTGCGGTACGCCACACCCCTCCTGATGAACAGGACCTCTGTTTCGATCGTAGGAGGTCGAAGAGAAGTTTGTTTCCTCCGTTTTACGGTACGCCACACCCCTCCTCATGAACATGACCCCCATTTCAACCGTAGCGCTCCAACACAAGTCTGTTTCCTCCATTTTGCGGTATGCCACACCCCTCCAATAAACAGGACCCCGTTTCGACCATAGGAGGTCCAAGAGAAGTCTGTTTCCTCTGTTTTGTGGTATGCCACACCCCTCCAGTGAAGAGGATCCCGTTTTGACCGTAGGCGGTCGAACACAAGGCCGTTTCCTCCATTCTGCGGTACGCCAGGCCTCGTTTCAGTTGTTCCGTCCAAGCCGGTTGGCTCCCGATGAACATGACGCATTCCGTTGCCTCCTGATGAACATGATGACACAGTTTCTCCATTCCGAGCCAGCCAGTTGGCTGCCTATGAATAGGATGCCGCCGCTGCCTCTCCATGTACACGAGCCCTGGCCGTACGTATGCGCGAGTAGGCGTTCGAGACCCTGCCCGCATGTACATACGTGGCGTATTTACTTTCTTGCACCCTGGTTGTACGTACGTGTACATGCTATGTTTGCGCCTCTACTACGACAAGTGCCCTTCCTTACTCGGCCACGGTTCATCACTGCGGCCTGCAGACAGACCGATCGACTAGTATGTACGTACACGTTCGCGACCAGAATGACAATGCTACATATGCTTCGACCAGGTGGGTCCCGACTGTCAGGGAGGGTAAGGAGGCACTTCCTTGCCTGCGAAGATGTAGCTGGTGGGTCCCAGCAGTCAGGGGGGACTTTTTTTCACAAAATACAGTGGCCCGTCCAGTGGGTCCCTGCTGTCAGGTGGAGAAATCATTATTTTGCGCGTAATAAGGTTGCATTTCCTTGCTACGGCCGTGGACCCAGCTGTCAGCCTCTCCATGTACAGTACTCTTCCGATGGAAGTCGTTCCTTGACCACATTGACCACACCGTGCCGAGAGAACCAAGGTGGTTGATGACGGCGAGGCCTAGGAGGGTACGACGCAAGAAGACGCGGCAGTGGATGCCCACGCGGAGAGGAGTACGAGGGTTCATTGGTTCAACTACGGTGTGAGGCTGTCGTCGCCGTAGAATAACAGGAGGTGTGGGTGAGTAGAGGGATGGCCTGGCCAGAGGTTGGAATAGGGTGGGGCGGTCAGGCCTGTGTGGCAGCACAACCGGCCATGGGAGGCAGGAGCAGGCGGCATGCCCGGCGCTGGTTTGGGCGGCTGGAGCAAGAAGGCCAGAGGTTGAAGAAGCACTACGGCCGTTGGATGGACATCATACAGTCACTGGATCTAGAATCGTTCATATTGACTAAGTTGACAAAGCCCTCCGTTCGCGTCAACTTAGTAGGCACACAAGTCAGCCTCCCACTATGGTGGGTCCCAGCTAGCAGGGGGAGTATTCATTTTTTGTGCGTAATAAGGAGGCACTTCCTTGCATGCGAAGATATTGCTAGTGGCACTGGTACGCGTCAGTGCTATACAAATGGTTTTTAACCACTTTCCGGGACAGCATTTGGAACCGTCGCCAAGTGAGTGTGGGCGATAGGGGGGTCCTTCCCACACGACCCAGAAATTGTTGGGGATAGGCCCTCCTCGGACACAGGCTCGGGCCATGTGCGATCGGGCGAGGCATCGAAACCCAATCATTTCCGTAGGTATGTGCATCCCACACGGTGAATCCCAGAAAAACATTTTCGTAGGTATGTACATCCCACACGGTGAATCCCAGAAAAACATTTTCGTAGGTATGTATATGACACACAGTCAATCCAAGGAATACGTTTCCGTTCTTATGTACATCCCACACAGTCAATCTAGGGAAAACGTTTCCGTTCGTATGTACATCCCACACAGTTTTATGCGTAGGCTCGTGTGTGAAAGGTGTAACTATCACACACGGCCTGCCTTGGTTAACTGTTTGCTTTTATCAACTACATCACACACGATTTGATGAAGAAAACTGTGTGGAATTGGGCTATCCATCGCAAGCGCTTTTACTGCTAGAACCGTTTGCAAAGGTCCATGACACATTTAGCAGGTTTATTAGTTTACAATTAATAATTCCGGTATTACACAAATTCACATTTCATATCGAACAGTTGTTTGCCAATTGCATATCAGGCACATAAATATATTATAACATCAAGGTAAGATAGCTGCATGAAAACAGCACAGTACAACATATAGCTAGTTCATCTTCATAAGAACAATATATTCATTTCCCTAATCGAGATCATCCAGGCTCGTCTTATCCACCTCTGTTTTCTGTTCAGTAAGAACATGTTTTGCATGGGACAACTGGGAAAGTGCCTCCTCCTTCGCCAAAACCATCTTAGCAAAGTCTAATTTAAAAAATCTGAGCTCATTCTCCACCTTCAACTTTTTATCCCGCATCTTCAAATATTCTTCAGTGTTGACAACAGTTTCTCTAAGCCTACGTCTGTTATCTTCCTCATATATGCACCAGAGCATCTCTAGGCACATCTTCAAAGACTGTGGCCACTCTTGATCAACCCTGATGCGGGGCATCCTACGATCATCCCCATGTCCACTTCAACCACTCCCCATGACACAAGGATACATAAGATGAGACCTCGACTATTCGCCATTGGACGCAAGGTGAACTCGCTCTTCTCCGAACCATCACTTTCCACATGTGAGATATGGCTACTACCTCAAATATATGTGCTATGCATGACCAGGAACAAAGTGGAAGACCATGGACAAGACGGCGAGGACACCAAGTACAAGGAACAAACGGAGAAGTTGTCCAAGATCTACAGCCACCGGACGACCGGCCCTTACCAGACGTCCGACGACCATCAGCCACCGGACGACCGACATCTCCGGAAATCCGAAGATGGCTTTCCAGAGCCAAAATTCCGGACGTCCGACAAGTACCGGACGACCGGACCCTCGCGAGCCACCGGACGTCCGGTACCCGTCGGACGCCCGACGCCTGTCTGTGCACAGTGTATCGGGCCGAGCCCATGTATCCCTTCGCCCTTACTTACCCCTTCATGGGCCTAGACTACATATACTCCTCCACCCCCACCTAGTTAAGGTTAGCGTTGTGTTAGCTCATTTGTGAGATAGAGCTTCGCTCATCCATCCTGATCAACTCCACGAGAGAGACCGCGGCTCCTCTTCGGAGAAGATCCACTTGGATTCAAGACCTCCTTGAGGAGAAGACCATCAAGACCTCCTCACGGAGAAGGCCGGTTACCAATTGTATTGTCCTTTGTTGACTTTGGATCATGTATCTCCTCTCGTGTTTCGAGGATCCAGCACATGTGTGACTTAATCTTGTTGGTTTGAGTGTTTCTCTTTGAGCCCCTTTGTGATTTCCCCTCGTGTTTCCCCTCATGTTCTTCGTGTTCATCGTGGGATCCGCTTCTTTCCTGAAAGATCGGGCCACTAGGGTTATACCCTACATCATCTTGGTATCTAGAGCCACATTGATCACGATTTCGGAGCCTCCCCGTTGTGTTTCTAGCCTTTGTTTTGTTGATTTTGTTCCTAATTCTAAAATCCCCCCAAAAATAACCCCAATTTTTTTCTGATTTGTTGGTTTGACGAAGTTTTGTTGGATTTGATCCATGGATTTTCTTGGTTTCAAGTGGATCTAGCATCTCCCCAAGTTTCCCCATCTTTCATCCACGAAATTTCCTCAATTTTGACCCCAAAATCCCCTAATTCCGCCCAAAATCGCGTCCCAAATCTGAAATCTCGCGTTGACCCCGACCCAACGGACGACCGGCGTTTTACGGACGTCGGGAGCACCAGGAATGACCGGACGTCCGCAACTTACCGGACAACCAGAACCCCCTAACCCGAGCAAAATTTATGGATTTCCGACCCGACCGGACGTCCAGCGACCGGACATCCGCCCTTTTACGGACGTCCGTAACCTGTAGTTTCAGACTTCGGCTGATTCTTGTTTCGGCCATAAATAATTCATCCGGACTCCGATTTTGAAGTTCTTTAACTCATTTTGAAGCTCTTGACATCCCCCTTCCCACAAAAATACCACCATCATATTTTGCCCCATCAAATTTTGTGAATTTTGGCATCTTTGCCTAGGGCTTCCACCACATCATCCGCTACACCACCACCGACTTCCGCAACCTAACCAATTTTGTTCCCTTCGCATTAGTGGTTGTTTGAGTTGTGATTTGAGTCTCCTAAGGTGTTTAGGCTACTTAGGGACAGTTGCTTCTTCATCAACCACCACCACCACTACCGCATAGGCTTACCCACCATACATTTCCGCCACCCCGACTTAACCCAATTTTGTTTGTGTTGTGAGTTGTGTCCCCTAAGATGTTTCGGCTACTTAGGGACCGTGCTTCCAACTCCGACACTGTGTATAGTCCACCACCTTACCCTCCATTTCCGCATTGCATACTCCACAACCCATCATTGCCATTCCGCAATTCCGTTGAGCTTCCACAAAACCACCACCACATCCCGCTACCACCATTTGACATTTGCCTTTAAGATTTTGAGTTTGTGGTTTTTTCGTTTCCTAAGGTGTTTCGACTACTTAGGGACGAGTCTCCATCATCTTGGTATCTACATCAAGATCACCGCCACTCATCATCGCCAAGGACGGTAACCTCCATATCATCTTCGTATCATGGTATCCCTCCATTGTATATTCCCTTGCCATTGCATTGATAACCCCTAGCCTATTTTGCGTTACTTGCCTATCGAGACTAGCCATTTGAGTATTGTCGGGAACATTACTTGTGCACATTAGTGATCTACACATACATTGCATACATAACATATCATATTGGTACCATATCATCTCGTGTGCCACAAGTTTGTTCCCGTATATACCCAATTGCTATCTTGGTTTGTGCATTTCGCATTGTGTCCATATACAAAAAAATAAATAATAAGCTTTTAAGCAAAGAAAAAGAGTGAACAAAGAGCTTGTAAGCAAGTGCCATAGCATCATGCCACATTGCACATAAGATTGCCATATTGAGCATCTTGGATCATCGTGTGTGAAACACCGGGAACCATACATACATAGCATACTTGGGATAGAAAGCTCATACATTTTACATCTTATATGTTGTGCACAAGTGTTGTATCCGCCTATAGAGCAATCGTTCTAGCGTCTCTCTTGAGTTGTGCAACACGAGCGTTTTCCATGGACTCCACATTTTGTGCTGATTCCTTGGTTGCACGACCCCATTTATCTATCCATGTGTGTGTTTCCATGTGCCATTCATTGCTATTGGTCTACTTGTCTCACTTGCGAATTTGTGAATCTCTTTCAACATTATTGACTCTTGCTAACATTTTGCATCAAATTTTTGTGCCACTATCCTCACCGAGCTCCACCATAAGCCTTCTTTGTGTAGGTGTGAGAAACCGACAGGAATTGGTACCAATTGTGCTATTTCCTTGTTACATCATTGAGTGATCATTGATCCATCTTCAACATCGGTCAAGGTACATTTGGTATAGTTCTTCTCCTTTCTCCACTCATATTTGCTCGAGTATTGTGATGGATAGGCAAGGCATTTCATCTCCGGTCTTCCACAACAACGACGGCGTGAACAACTACATCACCAAAGCATCCATCTTTGATCGACAATGACAAATGCAAGGCGCATAATCAAGATTGCAAGACCGCATCGAGAACCTCTCCATCGACATTCGTCACTCTGAAGCAAGGAAAAGGGACTACATCGACAACAAGCTTTCCGCGCACAAGGAGGAGCAAGATGCAAGGATGGAGGAGATTCAGACTTTGTTGGCCAAACGTTCTTCCCCTTCATCATCCTCAAGGCGACGGCGAGCAAGTCAATCATATTCGGAGCGCCCAAGCGATGCAAGCGCAAGTCGTCCACGTCCACATCTCCATGGTGACCACCATCATGTTCGTGATACACATCACCATGAAGGGAAAGTTACCTCCAAGAAACATGTGCACGCTGATGACGAACGACATCTACTACGAGCTCAAGTGCGACAACGACACCATCATCATGAAGATGCTCACCAAGCGCAAATGCACAAGTCCCAACAAGCCCTACTTCACGCCAAGTCCAAACATCATGAGCAAAATAGAAGACAGCGAGACGAGCACCACCAAGACGGAGTTACTGCTACAACAACCACTTCGGCATCTTCACCAAGTTCTATCAAGGCATCTTCACCTTTGGACGTACGGCATCTTCGCCTACTTTCCGCGAGTTCGCCTACATCGACATCATCAAGTACAAGGCGACCAACTACGAGCGAGGGCGACACTTCCATCTTCGGAAGCCCCTCAAGGAAGATGGCCGAGCATGCGAATTTCCCTTCGGTCATGGAGTCAAGCTACGAGGTGCCACATCATATGGGCCTCCAACAACAAGATGGCGACAAGAAGGTCGAGCAAGGGCCATCCCCTTCGACCACGGCGATGAGCATGAACCTCTTCAACAACATGAAGACGGCGCCCATATTGGACTCATACTCCGAGTCAAGCTATGAGACCGCACATGAGACCTTATCTTTGGTCTTGGAGGAGAGTGATGATGTGCCATCTTCAGCCTTCACCCACGGCTATGACTACAACATGATTGAGCATGGAGACGTTTGCACCTACATCTCTCCGACACCCACATATGACGAGATGCCCCAATTGCCATGTGAGGAGAGCCACCACCCCTTGAGTGAGATGAGTGACTCCACCACACGTGACATTGAGTGCATTTCCTATGAGAGGATGAGTGTGACCACCACTAGCCCCACACTTGAGAGCATGACACACATCCTATGTGAGGTTGAGAGCCATTTGCGTGACTCCACCAACCATATGAGTGACAGCATCCGAGAGGGAGTGAGTGAGGTAGTTGACATGGCATGTTAGGACACTATGATTTCTAATGACTTAACCTCTACTCCGAGAGTGTTTTCTTCTTTGGTGCTAGGTCTCCTACATGTCGACATGCCAATCCTCGACGAGTCCATCCCTCCAATGGAGATGACGATGGCCATGGTGGAAGAAGATGCACCCCCCATATGGTTCCATCAAGATGAAGATGACAATGAGTGGGTCTTCGACACCTCACCTACAACACATGAGCGATGCTCCAAAGGTAACATATGTGATGGTGCTTCTCTTGTCCCACTAGTGGACTATCGCACCAATGATTGCTTGCATGATGTTGATCCACCTATTCCCATGCTTCATGCTAGTGCGACTTACTCATGTCATGACTTACCTATTATGATGAATATGATGACAAGCATGTCAAGTTGCCTAATTGTGATGTTATGATCTATAGAGTATCATGTGAAAATTCCTTTGGTCACATCATGTTTGACAATCCATTAAACTTGTCATATGCTATGAGTGAGATCTCCCATATTGCATCATTTCAATCTCAACATAGTAACTATGCATGTCCCATTAACATAAATCTCATTTGCACTGATGGCATAGATGACGAGATGATGGTCATTGGCTTTTGTTTTCATGTGATGATATTTCCATACTTCCTCTACATGATTTGCGCAATTCATCTACTATGCCATGCCATGATCACATAGAACCAAATATGCTTTGTTTTGGATGTTGTCAATATTCTCCATGTGATTATTCTACAAATGCTCATGAGGAGACCCCCACAGTTTCCTCATACATATTAGGACATTTTGATGCATTCCATACATTGCATGATTCTCATAATTGCTTGCACCATATGCATCCCACGCATAACAATGCTCTAGATATTTCCCATGATGCATTACACAATTTGAGTCTCCATTATGCTATACATAACAACAAATCTATCATGATGGATGACATGTTTCTATATCATGCATCTCATTTATTTGAGCATTAGATATTTTGTGCTAACCAACACTTGCACGTGCGCATCATGATGGATGATGTGTACATATACCACGCACACACAATTTTTCTTTGTGTTTGTTTTGTGTAGGTATTCATGTATACTCGTCAACCTCTCAATCCCATGAGTTGACGAAACGAGCTGTTGAGAGCAATGATGACTTGGGATCCCATGGACTATCATTCCCACCATTCCCCTCGCGCAAGGACTATGTGCATCTCTTTTACTTGGCTCTCACACAACTTTGGGCTATATATCACTTGTTACGTTATGCCCATTTTCTCGTGTTCACTTTGCATGCTATGCCTATTTCTATGATTTTGCCATGCAATTGTGACCCTTGCTTGCACTTACCCATGATTCATCATTATACTCCTATGTGTATTTGCCTGCTTGGTGGAGATCCTTGTTGATATTGCCATGTTTATCATGTGCCTCATGCTATTGTTGATTCTGCTATTTACATAGGACTTCTTGCCAATACATTGATGATGTTTTGCTCATATCTTGCTTCGATACTTGTGATATGTAACATCCCAAATTTTCAATTTGGAATGTTATACATTAGATCATCATGCATATCATATTTTATTTTTGCATTTTGGTTGATCCTAGAAATTCTACGCAACTCAATGACCCACGGAGAGAGTTGGGGATTTCGTTATTTTCATATTTGAGTTTTCTCAAATTTTGAGAATAGGATCATTTGATTTTATTTATTTTATCATCAATTATTTCTATTACAAAAATATGAGAGAGGGAATAAAATGACTTTCCCAAAATAAAGAAATATTGCGGATTTAATAATAAAATAAAATAAGATTTTATTTCACAGTTTTTCGGTGTTTTATTTGAATTTAGGAAAAAAGTGCGTTTTTCGAAATTGCATTTAGGGCCCAAATAAATGTTCACCTTATGCGGCTTGATTTTAGAAGCCCGTGAAAATTTATTTCGGAATTTCTGGAGTCCGTTTAGTATTTCTTTTTATTTTTCTTCCGAGCGGAATAATTAAAAAAAACGAACCGACTTCGGGTCGTACCCGAGCGGGACACCGCCCAGGGGCAGCCTTTAAATAGCGCCGCCCCGAGCCGCCCCAGCCCATCAGCCCCGCCTCGATCCGCGCGCGCCGCCGAGCCGCCGCCGCCGCCGACGATCCCGCCGCCCGAGGTTCGTCGCGCCTCGTTTTCCGTGCCGAAAAAAGAGAGAAAAAATCGGCGTTCGTCATTTTTCTTTTTCTCGGATTAAATCCACGATTTTTCTGATCGCGATTCCTGATCCGATTTTCGTTTTAGTTTAACTTTTCGCTCATTTATCGGAATCAGGCGATTCAAGCGCCTAGGGATTCGTCTCGAAACCCTCTATCCGTTGAACCAACTTAAACAAGTTTTTGCTACTGTAAAATTTGCCCTAGATCCAGATTACTAGAACGAAGTTGTTTTCTTTCGCCGTTTGACTTTCGTTGCTTCATTCGATTTGATTCTTTTTGCCAACCGGAGTTCTTAAGTTGAACCTTCTGGTTAGATCTCTTATTTGAGTTTTACCTGTGCATTAGATGAGTACTTACTGTATGCTTGTTTGTTTGTCTGTGATAGAATACCCGGAGTGCGCCGCCTGTTACTTCGAATCGTTAGGTTTCGCGGATCATCAGCAACGCAAGTAACACTTTGATCATACCTTTTCTACTATCCAGCTTTATTGCATTAGATCAATCCTCACACATTGCATGATTAGGATCTAATTAAATTGTGGGATGGGAAGTAGATGAGGTAGTACCTATTACCTATTATTATCAAACCTTTGGGAGTTACTTCTACGTTTGCTTATTATGCCATGCTATGCTAGTAGACGTGGATTGGGTGAGTGATATCCATGACAGATGTGAGATTGTTAATTAATGGTTTATCTAAGGTGGCAACTTAAACACACATCTGGCTGGATTGAGGCACCTGGGTATTCCAGGACTTGCCTGTTTTCTTTTGGACCGCCACCCAGGCTCAAAGGGATCATGAGACTATTCATACTAGAAACTTCCGTGTGCAGCCACAAGCTATTATGGGCTCTAGCATAGTTGACTAAGTTGTGCGAACTCTTACAGTGGTAGACTAGCAGATGTAGGGGATATAGGTGGTACGGTCTACCCGATCGTAAGGTGCTAGCGCTTCTGAAAGACTATGTCTCGGTCATCCGTCTTCACAAACACCATGTAGTGCGAGAAACCAAACAGAGGCGATCGAGTCTTGTGGGGAAAAGTGCGCAAACCTCTGCAGAGTGTAATAAACTAATCATGGTTAGCCGTGTCCCCGGTTATGGACATCTTGAGTATCTAGTACTTGGATTTTCATGTGAATCTCAACATGTTACTCTAAATTAATTTTGTTGGGTTATGTTTAATGATGATGCTTAATTGGGATTGAGGATGCTGTCAACCATTCTCAATGTTTAACAACCACCATGATAGTAATTAAATTTTATTCCTTTGAAGTAGGGAAAAATTGGCTTTACGCAAAACTGTAACCATAGAGCTTTCCACCAGCCAAATATGCATATAGTATAGCTATTTCATTCCATTACTCTCTATGTGTTACCTTGCCAGCATATTCCATGTGCTGACCCGTTTCGGGCTGCAACGTTAATGTTGCAGACTTTTCAGACGACGATTAAGGAGTTTTTAGGTCGTGGTTCTATACTCAGTGATGCCGTTGGAGTTGATGGACTCACTTATCTTCCAAGCCTTCCGCTGTTATCGTTATTAGATGGCCTTAAGCCATACTTATTGTAATAAGTTCTCTTTTGAGACACTCGATGTAATAAGTGTGTGATTTCTACTCTGCTATAAATCCTCCGAGTACTGTGTGGTGTCAGCATTACTGATCTAGGGATGACACCGGAGCACAGAGATCAGACTGTTTGAGGTCTGGTCGCTACATGATAGGTCATGTGCATTATGTATGCCCACCATTTGCACACATGACATGCTTGCCATGATTACTCCTAGTACGTTGCATCTTCACACTACTCGCTTGCTTTACTTGATCACTATAATTGATTGCTTTGTCGCATCACCTATGTTCCATTCTTACTCCCTTTCTTGGGTTGATGACATATATGTTCATGCCTCACACATGATACATCTTGTTCATTGTCGCTTGCCTCCAATTGTTGCATCTATGCTTATCGATCTTGGAGACTTGGACACTTTACTTGTGATGCATGCTTGCTTGATTGAGCCTATTGTATTTGGTTGTTCTCACATCATATGCCTCCATACTATGAAATGCTCCCTTGTCCTTTCTTATGATGAGCATGATGCATACACTTGTTGGGTATCTTACCACATGAATTATTGGTTTTGCATTTCCGGTAACCTCATTTGTTTTTCCAAGTGGTTGTCATGTTCTTTCATTTGGGAAGATTCACAAGGCGAGGTCGTTATGCAACAACTTGGTCATCCAAAGGCATACACGATGTGCAACACCAACATTTGCGAGAATCTCCTAAAGGTGAACTCCTTCCCTTTGAGCCATCCTCAAATACGCATATTGGATGGGTCACTCTTTCATTGTTGTCTCCTTCTTGTTGTCCACATGATACATCTCGCAAACGGAGGAGCGACATTGCAGATTGGCTCTATGGACCTTCAAAATGAGGAGCGCTCGGACTTATTGGATGCACCTTTGAAACTCCACTCATGCCACGACATCGAGCATTGGTATACCACTCCGGCGACACCTTGGAGTACTTGTATTGCGCCATGTCTTCAACTACGTCCAACTACAAGTCCGTCCACGACAATCGTTTCCATGGTGATGAGGATCAGGATCCGAGGTTGGATCTTTCCCAAGGGGGGGAGATGATGTGGAGCATCCTACGATCATCCACATGTCCACTTAGACCACTCCCCATGAACCAAGGATACATAAAATGAGACCTCTACTATTCGCCATTGGACACAAGGTGAACTCGCTCCTCTCTGAACCATCACTTTCCACATGTGAGACATGGCTACTACCTCAAATATATGTGATATGCATGACCAGGAACAAAGAGGAAGACCATGACAAGACGGCGAGGACACGAAGTACAAGGACCAAACAGAGAAGTTGTCCGAGATCTACAGCCACCGGACAACCGACCCTTACCGGACGTCCGACGACCATCAGCCATCGGATGACCGACAGTCTCCGGAAATCCGACGATGGCTTTCCCGAGCCAAAACGTCGGACGTCCGACAAGTACCGAACGACCGAACCCTCGTGAGCCACAGGACGCCCGGTACCTGTCGGATGTCCGACGCCAGTCTATGCACAGTGTATCGGGCCGAGCCCATGTATCCCTTCACCCTCACTTACCCCTTCCTGGCCCTAGACTACATATACTCCTCCACCCCCACCTAGTTAGGGTTAGCGTTGTGTTAGCTCATTTGTGAGATAGAGCTTCGCTCATCCATCCGGATCTAATCCACGAGAGAGACCATGACCCCTCTTCGGAGAAGATCCACTTGGATTCAAGACCTCCTTGAGGAGAAGACCATCAAGACCTCCTCACAGAGAAGACCGGTTACCACTTGTATCGTCCTTTGTTGACTTTGGATCTTGTATCTCCTCTCGTGTTTCGAGGATCTAGCACATGTGTGACTTAATATTGTTGGTTTGAGTGTTTCTCTTTGAGCCCCTTTGTGATTTCCCCTTGTGTTTCCCCTCGTGTTCTTCATGTTCATCGTGGGATCCGCTCCTTTCGTGAAAGATCGGGCCACTAGGGTTCTACCCTACATCGAACCCACTCCAGGTAAGAACACATCCGTTCATCCTATAATATTTAAAACTAGTCAGTAACAATTGTAGGGGAAATGGGTTTATGGAAACATAGAAATCACCAATGCTTATTTTGAAAAACTGAAGAAACATGTTAATTATGACATATCTTCTCAAAAAGATAAATGTGCAAATGAATTAATTCCTACTGAGACAAAAACTAAATTCTGGAACATCAGAAACTATAATTAACTACAACAATGTTACAAGTTCTTACTCGTGTACAATAAATAACTAATTGAACATTTTATGAGGAAGGTAAATATAACGGCAACAACATAGCGACAGTGTTTGGGTGACAACAAATTGATACTAACAGGTGTGTACATGCACAAATTTAGTAACATAGAACAAATAGGACTAAGATCGTCCACTATGTATGCCAAAACAAGGGTAAAGACAACTGTTGCTACATCTCGCACTGGTGCCCTGCAGTGGGGAGCCGATGCAGCGGAAAAAAATCAGGGACCCGGAGTTCGGAGCATGTAGTTGCTCCGATGCCCAGTTCCTTCGTGCCATAAAGATTTAGTATTTTTACTTCTTGGTTGCTTGGATGTGTGGACCAAAGTTGGCTGCACAAACTGCTAAAGCGGTGCCAAATAATTTTCTAATGGCACCGCTGATGAGATGGCAACAATTTAAGATACTACGTACAAACTGTGACACTGTCTTAGGATGCGTTTGGTCGTAGGTGTGGTATGAATGGGTTGGGACCATGACAGTGTCTGAATCACATCTAACAAATGATTTGTAACAACGAAAGAGGGTCTAACCTTCTCTGCACATGCCAGAAACTTCCTCCCACTGTCCACAGATTCAAACGCAACTAGCTTCATGCATGGAGATTGATGGTGACAACGAGCAGATAGATCTTTAGCCACCCTGCTCCATTCGTTTAATCCTAATGGTCCTAGGGAGGTACAAGAGGAAGAAATGAATCAAATCGACCGCCAGGTAAAAATCCTTTATTCGAAGTCATAGCCCGAGAGAGAGAAGAGAGGTATACCCGGGTGGTGAAGGAGTCGTCGCCGGAGGAGGAACCGCTGGAGAGGTCTTTGAAGAAGACCATGGCGACCCCGACGGTAGGATGCGAGACGACGAGAGAGAGGAAGCGGCTATAGCTTAGGAAGGAAGGAGGAAATAGGGGAAATGTGACTTGTGGTCAGGGAGAAAAGGGGTGGGGAAGAGGGGAGGGGGCGGGATAGATATTTTGGTGGTATGCCAAATTTTTGGAAATATGGAGGGAAACTTTGCGCGCGGTGCCGCCGGACCATTCACCTTGAACGATTGTGTGCATCGCAAATGATTCTTCTGCTTTACGCACATGGGATGAGTTTGGTAATTCAAATTTTGGTGGAAATTTCCCTGGGTACGTCATGGCATAATTTAACATCGCTTGCTAATTTGGGAACACAAAAGAGCGTACAGCAGACAGACCACACTAACTGAATCGAGCAATTTTAGTAATTAAACAGAGCCAGTTGACCTAAACTTTGCTCTATCAAAAGACCAGCATTAAAAACAAAGCCTAAGTATGCATAATTTTAACAAATCCGTCGCCATGCCGACTTATGCATCGCTGGTGTGAGCTGAGACGTTGATGACTTGTCCTGGCGACATGCCGCCACTGGTGGACTCCGCATCCCCCCTGCTGAAGTCGATCGCATCCTCGTCCTCGTCCTCGGTGCCGCCCTCAAGGTTGTAGTACTCGTAGTAGTGGCTGCGCCACAGCTCACATTGGTACTCCACCGACGAGTCCTCAACGGACAGACTCTTCTCTACCTCGACCTCGGCCACGCGCAACTCCTCCTCCGGGCGCTCCTAGATCTTCGTTGCCTCCTGCATCTCCAGCTCCCACTCGGCAACCTCATGAGGAAGCAGGTGCTCCATGGCCACCGCCGCCTTTTCGGACGTGGGTTGCATGCTGGAGTCTGAGGTGGCCTGGAATATCTTGGCATGTGCATCCTCGATCTTGGCGTGGATGCCCTCGACCCAGGCTAGGGCGACATCGGCAGCATGGACGGCAGCTCGAGCGCTCGGCTGCTGCAGCTGCCCTGTCGGCTGCCGCAGACGCCCTCTCAGCGGAAGCGGCTACGCTCAATGCGGATGCGGCGGCACTCTCGGCGTAGGCGGCCGCGCTCTCGGGGCAGGCGGCGGCGCTCGGGGGTGGGGGGAAGTGACCGTCGTACGGGCCTTCACGAAGCGTTTCCACGGCATCACCTTTGCAAGAAGGGGGTGCGGGAAAGGGGATCGGGATTCATGGATTCGGGGGTTGTCGACACTGGAGTAGACAAGCCGGCGAAGCTTAAGGAGGGAGACTTAAATAGACCCAGATATTTTCAGCACAAACGGTTCCTAGAAAACAACTGTGTGTGATGTTGTAGATATTTTTTATTAGCAGTGAAAGACGAATTTGGAGTAAAGTGGCAACGGATGGTGTTTTAAATGTACGAGAAATTTTGTAGTACTAATACAACTGTCATGTCAAATTTTGGAAAATTTCAGGGGTCATTTGACCTTTTAAAGACATTTAAGTGATTTTCTAGCCATTTAATGACCGTAATTGAAATTTGAACTACATGTACGTGCAACAGCTAACCATAACGGTTTGAAAACTCATATTTTGTGTACTCTTGTGTGATTTAATTCCATGTGCAGTAAATTGGAAGGAATTTTCAGACATACCGGTGTAACGGCTATGACACAATTAAGCATGGAGTGACATGGCATTTTAATTCTAAAATTCTGAAAAAAAATTCAAAAACACATGAAACTTTGGTTGATGTAATGTCATGCCACCAAGATGATGTGGTAAACAATTTGGCATGTTTAACAAAAGTTTGGACACACACCCCTCACAAACCGGAGCAACTCACTAGAAGGCTTGTGGTTCCGAGAGGGAACAATGCATGTTTGATGACGAACGGGAGATCGCTTCCTCTTACGGCCTTCAGTTTTCTTTCTACGTTTAACATGCACTACTACAACTGCAATTTGAAATTTTGGAAAATTCTAGGGGTCATTTGACCTTTTAAAGACATTTGAGTGATTTTCTAGCCATTTAATGCCTGTAATTCAAATTTAAACTACATCTACATGCAACGGCTAACCATAACGGTTTGAAAAATCATACTTGTGTACTTGTGTGCGGGTTAATTCCATGCGCAGTAAATTAGAAGGAATTTTCAAACATATTTGTCTCACGACATGGACACATCCACATGTATGCATGGAGTGACATGGCATTTTAATTCCAAAAAATTTAAAAAAAATTAGAAACACATGAAACCTTGGTTCATGTAATTTCATGCCACTAAGATGATGTGGTAAAAAAATTGGCATGTTTGACGAAAGTTTGGACACACACCCCTCACAACCCGGGGTAACTCACTAGAAGGCTCGTGGTTCCGACAGGGAACAATGCATGTTTGATGACAAACTGGAGATATATATAGCTTCCTCTTACGGCCTTCTACGTGTAATGTGCACTACTACAACTGTAATGTGAAATTTTGGAAAATTCTAGGGGTCATTTGACCTTTTAAAGACATTTAAGTGATTTCTAGCCATTTAATGACCGAAATTCAAATTTGAACTACATCTACATGCAACGGCTAACCATAACAGTTTGAAAAATCATATTTGTGTACTTGTGCGCGAGTTAATTCCATGTGCAGTAAATTAGAAGGAATTTTCAAACATATTTGTCTCACGACATGGACACATGCATATGTATGCATGGAGTGGCATGGCATTTTAATTCTAAAAAAATTAAAAAGTATCAGAAACACATAAAACCTTGCTTGATGTGATGTCATGCCACCAAGATGATGTGGTAAAAAATTTGGCATGTTTGACGAAAGTTTGGACACACACCCCTCACAAACCGGAGCAACTCACTAGAAGGCTCGTGGTTCTGAGAGGGAACAATGCATGTTTGATGACGAACGGGAGATAGCTTCCTCTTACGGCCTTCAATTGTTTTCTAAGTCTAACGTGCACTACTACAACTATAATGTGAACTTTTGGAAAATTCTAGGGGCCAGTTGACCTTTTAAAGACATTTAAGTGATTTTTTAGCCATTTAATGACCATAATTCAAATTTGAACTATATCTACATGCAACGCCTAACCAAATTGGTTTGAAAAATCATATTTGTGTACTTGTGTGCGAGTTAATTCCATGTGCAGTAAATTAGAAGGAATTTTCAAACATATTTGTCTCACGACATGGACACATCCATATGTATGCACGGAGTGACATGGCATTTTAATTCCAAAAAATTAAAAAAAATCAGAAACACATGAAACCTTGCTTGATGTAATGTCATGCCACCAAGATGATGTGGTAAAAAATTGGCATGTTTGACGAAAGTTTGGACACACACCCCTCATAAACCGGAGAAACTCACTAGAAGGCTCGTGGTTCTGAGAGGGAGCAATGCATGTCTGATGATGAACGGGAGATAGCTTCGTCTTACGGCCTTCAATTTTTTTCCTATGTCTAACGTGCACTGCTACAACTGTAATGTAAAATTTTGGAAAATACTAGGGGTCATTTGACCTTCTAAAGACATTTGAGTGATTTTCTAGCCATTTAATGACCGTAATTCAAATTTGAACTACATCTACATGCAACGGCTAACCATAACGGTTTGAAAAATTATATTTGTGTACTTGTGTGCGAGTTAATTCCATTCGCAGTAAATTAGAAGGAATTTTGAAAAATATTTGTCTCACGACATGGACACTGTTGACGTTCTGGGAATGGGGGTCCCCAGACTTGCCTGCCTGCGGCCCACGGCGTGACTGGGCTAGCAGGTCCGTACGGCCCATCTTCATCGATGAGGTATTCAAGACCCTCGCGAGGGACCAAGCCTCGTGATGTGGATGACGCAAGACCTCCTCAGGAGCGGCCTCGCCAAGCAGGCTCACGAGGGGTGGAGAGATCAAGGCAAGGCAAACCTCGCGAGGTCCTCGTGACGTGAGCCATGACGATCGAGACCA